>NW_015540382.1:412154-414111 GCF_001515605.1 Sinocyclocheilus anshuiensis | reverse complement strand
GAGGCAGACCCAGCTGAGAGAGCGGAGAGCCGCGCTGGAAACATCCCAGGCTATGAGGCGCCGGTCTGGACAAAAGTGAAGCGAACGCGGAGAGAGAGAGCAACAGTTCGCGAGAGAGGCCGAGTGCGTCCGAGAAAGAGCGAGATGCGCGAGAGAGACCGAAAATGCGCGCGCGAGAGAGACCGAAAATGCGCGCGAAGTCTTAATGTACATAATTAACATAACTCGACTCGCTAATTAACTGTAACTGTAAATTTGACAGGATGTCTGAAGCAGCCAGGAGAATTATTAAAGAGTCATTCATTTATTCATTCATTTATTCAAAAGGATGCTTCATTCTGAAATAAAGCAAGTGACTCTCTTTATGAATTGTCCACTCACTCAATGTTCAAAAATGATAAGAGTCAGATCTACAACATAGGGGGAAATAAGTGAGACTATAGTAAAACCATACAAGTAAATCTCAAAATTTCTTTATGATATCGGTAGTTAAGGATAAAAGTTGTTTAAAATTTTCACGAGCCCTTCTTGCTGAGTCGAGTCGAGTCTGAAGTCTATTAAAATGCGAATAGGCTGCGACTTAAGTCTGAGTAACTCACTCAAATTACAAATTGCATTTGTTAACCTTCAACGGACTACAACTTTCCTTAATTGAATGTTCCTCCAATAACCTATTACAATGCTCCATGCTGTTAAAATTTCTTGATAGCATAGTTTATTCATAAAATGTCACACAAGCATTTAGGTCGGTGAAATATCTTTGTACATCATTGCATTGACATCTAATGCAGTGGAACAAAATTATACAATTTAATATAAAATTTCCATTAAACATCGTGGAAATTGCAGGCGTTGCGTTTTACACCACAGAACTTCTCACAGAACAACTCACTCTCTCTCTGTCGGACGCACTCGCTCTCTTTCGCGTGCATTTTCGGTCTCTCTTGCGCATCTCGCTCTCTCTCGGACACACTCGGCCTCTCTCGCGAACTGTCGCTCTCTCTCTCCGCGTTCGCTTCACTTTTGTCTAGCCCGGCGCCTCATATAAAATAGGGGTGGGCGATATGACCAAAATCTTATATCACGATATGAGTAATTTTATTTCATGATAACAGTATATATAACAATATAGTTATTTTTGCTTTATTGAGAACTATTCCGACATTGCACCCCCTCTCACTGCCCTTCTGAAAAAGGACTGCCCCTTCATCTGGACAGATGATCAGCAGAATGCCATGAATGAGCTGAAACGACATTTGTGCATTGCTCCATGTCTGGCTTACCCAGATCCACAGAAGGAGTTCTACTTGGACGCTGGATTCTCCAGCCACTGCCTCAGTGCTGGTCTATACCAACGGCATGACCAGGACAAAAGGGTGGTCGCATATGCCAGCAAGACTCTTCTTCCTCCAGAGTGCAAATACTCAAACTGTGAGAAAGCCCTGCTCTCTACTGTATGGGCCATCCAGAGATTCTCCAACTACATCGGAGCACAGAAAGTGATCATAGAGACCTGTCACCAGCCTGTCACATTTCTTAACAGCCAGCGCATCCGCGACGGTGTGGTCACAAACGCACGCTTAGCCACATGGCTAATGGCCCTCCAGGGGCACAATGTAGAAGCACGATATGCTCAAAATCACAAGTCGGCGCTGGGTAACGGCCTGGCAGCCTGCAAAAACTGCTCCGATGACACACCGACTCAGATCGTAGAAGCAGAAAGGCACCAACTACTGCCACCTACCTGCCATAGGTATTTTGACGAGAATGTCTGCCAAGGCATGCCCACAGCCTATGTCGATGGATGTTCCTACAACTACGAGGGCATCCTAAAGGCAGGTGCTGGTGTTCTCTGGCTAAATGATCGACCCTGCCCACCACAACACTTCAAGCTGGGTCCACAATCATCACAATATGCTGAGATAGCAGCTATTCTCATAACCCTGCAGATAGCATC
>NW_015540382.1:411199-412029 GCF_001515605.1 Sinocyclocheilus anshuiensis | reverse complement strand
CTTGATGAACTACACCGGCATTTGAGAACCACATTTGCTTTTGCCCAACAACGACTCCAAAAGAGCACAGAAGGCCAGAAAGCATACTAGGACCGGAAGGCGTCACACAAAGAACTGGATGTGGGCGACAAGGTCTGGTACTACCGTTTCACACAGCCGCCCCAGACGTCTCATCGGCTATCAAAGAAGTTTCTGCCATGCTGGATGGGACCGCATGAGATTGTGGACAAACTCTCCACTGTCGCAACTACCCGTCCAGCTGACCCTCTTCAAGCCCACCTTGCCTTCTCCCTGGGAGGGTCCATCCTGCTACATGTCGACCCCGAGCAGAGCGAGATGGCGTTTCTTCTGAATCTACCCATCATTGAATCTGACAACATTTACAGACTCAAAGACATTGTCAATGTTGGATTTTGGCAAGGAAACACTCACATCAGGATACACACCCCAGATATGGTAGCCTATCATGACAGTAACCCACAGTTATACCTGGCCCCAAACCTGCGCATGTGTACCCTGACCAAAGACATTAATTGTCTCTGCCCCAGCAAGCCCTTCCTCAGAGACAACACAGAAGGAATCTGCGGGTTACAACCCATGCAAAGAGAGACACTCTGCCCTGCTGAGGCCAAGCCACAGAGTCACACAGTCACACAGCCACAGCACAAGTCACAGAAACGCAAGCAGAGATTGTGGCAAATCAGTGGCTCGTCAACACGCCCATCCTCTTGTCCATGTCACTGACAAACCACACACCGAACAGAAAAATATGTTGGCATCATCTCACCGCAAAGGCTCTTCTTTACCAAGGCTGCACCCTTCCGGCTCAT
>NW_015540382.1:391926-408207 GCF_001515605.1 Sinocyclocheilus anshuiensis | reverse complement strand
CCTACCACGACAGTAACCCACAGGTATACCTGGCCCCAAACCTGCGCATGTGTACCCTGACCAAAGACATTAATTGTCTCTGCCCCAGCAAGCCCTTCCTCAGAGACAACACAGAAGGAATCTGCGGGTTACAACCCATGCAAAGAGAGACACTCTGCCCTGCTGAGGCCAAGCCACAGAGTCACACAGTCACACAGCCACAGCACAAGTCACAGAAACGCAAGCAGAGATTGTGGGAAATCAGTGGCTCGTCAACACGCCCATCCGTACCACCACACTGACCTATGTCCAGCATGACACTGCCACCCGTGTCAGCCTGCCCAACCAGAGTATGTGGATTCAAGTACCCAAAGGTGCCATCCTCCACCTCGGGGACCTGGTGCTGTACCACCTTCCAAGTGAAGAGTACCAATCCGAGGTGGAAATTCCAGCCTTCTTCAAGGATCACAGTCTCACCCTGGAACCTGAATTGGAACTGAGCATTGAGGAAGGGGGGGTCCCAGATGATTGACATCACCCCAATCGACACAGCCCTCCAAGCACTGTCTCGGTTGCCTGTCCAGTCCACCTTTCCCATTGCCTGATCCTGGACCTCTGCCGACACGGCACTTTGCCTCGCCACAGCAATCGGGCACACCCTAACTCTTGGCCTTGCCTTTGTCCTGTTTAACAGAGTCAATGGGGTGCAAAGGTCCATGAACAGTTGCACAGCTGCCCTTCCTCGAACCTTCAAACAGAGCCAATGGAAAAGAGGGACCCAGGCTGAGACAATGCTGAACCTGACCAATGTTAACACCCAAGCTGAGGATCCAAAGGTTGAGGAAAATTAGGATCCACCTGCCATCCGGCCTTCAGGATCCACCTGCCATCTAGCCATCATGATCCACCTGCCATCCGATCATCAGTGCAAAGGTCCATGAACAGGTGCACAGCTGCCCTTCCTCGAACCTTCAAACGGAGCCACCGGAAAAGAGGTACCCAGGCGGAGACAATGCTCAACCTGACCAAGGTTGAACCCCAAGCTGAGAATCCAAAGGCTGAGGAAAATTAGAAACCACCTCCCATCCGGCCTTCTTGGTCCACCTACCATCTGACAATCAGGATCCACCTGCCATCCGGCCTTCAGGATCCACCTGCCATCTAGCCATCATGATCCACCTGCCATCCGATCATCATGATCCACCTGCTGTCCGACCATCATGACAACTGTTGTCTGACGATGTTTGCAGGTGAACTTCGTCAGCCAAAAGGGGCGATTCTGTAGCGTCTGCTTAGGATTATTGAGGGTCATGGGGGCTTTATGTCTCAGAGACCCTTTCAGCATTTTGACATTTGCATATATATTACAGTCCTGGCCCCAGATTCTACAGTTATATGGGTGCTAAATTGCCAATGGTCTTTCCCCCATTATCAAGAAGATGGTAACCAGATCAACTCTCTGGTCTCCCCATCGACTTCAAACACATTCCAATGTCCTAAGAGACAGCCATCCACAGTACCTGGCACCATATGTCTGACGGCCAGCGAACTACCCCATGCTCGCAATACACATAACACACACACATAAAGACATTTTCTTTATTTAGACTATAATTAATCAGTTACAATTTTATCTGGTATATGCATGTGTTGTTTGTCCCCGCTCAAAATTCATGCCTCTGATTGGCCATCCCACCCAAAAGGTGGGTGTGGATAGGAACTTTCAGAAGTCATTAGCTCACACTAATCTTGGCTCAAAACCTTTCTTCTTTCGATGACAGCTGAGGAAACTTTGGTTTCAGTGGATTCTCTGTACAGCAGAGAAACCATAAACTCCTCCGACAGGCTACTCAAGGGGAGTTATAGCTTGTTCTTCCTTCCATATAAGGCTATGCTGGTGATACTGCGAGGGAGACCCAACCACCTACGTAGAGATTGGTATTGGCCATTCCACCCAAAAGGTGGGTGTGACTAGGAACTATTAAAAGTCATTAACTCAGACTAATCATTGCTCAAAACCCTTCTTCTTGAGACAGACACTCTCCAAGACTCCTCAAAACTCTCCTCTTGAGTTTGATTTTCCGGCAGTTTTTATCTTCAGTTAACGTTGTTAATCCGCTGTGGACTTTCCTATCTTCAGAAGAACCAGGAAACCCTCCAGCTCACTCCTAAAGAACTCATCAAGAACCTCTGTTGTCTACCGCATCAGTACTCTTGTTCAGCAATGAAGCCAGTGTAAGTAACCGTTTACAACCATGTAGATACGTGTTTAAGTTTGAGCCCCTTTTAAGGTGATTTTTGATTCTTTGATGATTCTCATTAGGTTGTGGTTAATTGATGTGAAATACTGCCATTATTTTGCTCTTCTCTCTCTCTCCCTTACTTTCCTTCATTCTGTATATATGTGTTTTGCTTAGTTTAGTTGTGTTAGCTATAGTTTCATGTATTGAATCCCTTATATTCACAATTGATTGTCTCTGTGTGCTGCTCACAATTCATAGTCACTGAATGTTGATCTTGCTACATGCTAAATTACTGCTAGTACTGCATAAAGTAGGAAAACTATTCTTCCTTGGCCAGGAAAATAATCTTTCCTAGAACTGATAAATTATATTGTCTGCTCGGTGGACAGACAGATCAAATAATTTTAATATTGATTCTGCTACAGTTCATTCTAAGATCTAATCTAAATATTTATTATTAATCATAACCAGATCCGCTGTGGACTTTCCTATCTTCAGAAGAACCAGGAAACCCTCCAGCTCACTCCTAAAGAACTCATCAAGAACCTCTGTTGTCTACCGCATCAGTACTCTTGTTCAGCAATGAAGCCAGTGTAAGTAACCGTTTACAACCATGTAGATACGTGTTTAAGTTTGAGCCCCTTTTAAGGTGATTTTTGATTCTTTGATGATTCTCATTAGGTTGTGGTTAATTGATGTGAAATACCGCCATTATTTTGTTCTTCTCTCTCTCTTTCTGTACTTTCCTTCATTCTGTATATACAGTATGTGTTTTGCTTAGTTTAGTTGTACGTTAGCTATAGTTTCATTTATTAAATCCCTTATATTCACAATTGATTGTCTCTGAGTGCTGCTCACAATTCGGAGTCACTGAATGTTGAATTCTTGCTACATGCTAAATTACTAAATTACTGCTAGTACTGCATAAAGTAGGAAAGCTATTGTTCCTTGAAATAATCTTATCTTTCCTTGAATTGATAAATGATTATATTGTCTGCCCGGTGGACGGACAGATCAAATAATTGTAATATTGATTCTGCTACAGTTAATTCTAATATCTAATCTAAATATTTATTATTAATTATAACCAGTTATAATTAATTATAAATATGTCCCTTTTGAGCTAATTTGCTACAAAGGCCAAACAAAGTAGTTTCGCTTTCACAACGAAACACAGCGTCACACACGGCGGGCTAGAATAAGCGGCGGCGGCCTAGAGTGAGCGGAGGCCGGCGTGCTGAGTGAGCGACGGCCGGTGGGCTTGAGAACGGCACGGCCGGCGGGCTTGCGGCAAACACATGAATGTGAGTTGTTTATTTTTTTGTACTTGGTCAATGTTCTTTGTAGCATTATTGATGATGTATTGACTTTTAACAGTTTTTTGTTGTTGTTTTTTATATATTTTTTTTTTTTCTCGTGTGGCCTGATTTTTGTTATAGAATAACTGAAATGTAATAAAATGTATTTTTAAATTTCAAAATCTCTCTCTCTCTCTCTAGCATTAGTCTGCATATTACTGTAAAAGCTCAAGCCTCTAAAATGTAATTATTATTTTTTTTAAATCAGCAACGGGATTCTGCAATAGAGAACAATGTATTTTTTCAATGTATTTTGTTTGCTGTTTTAGGGTGGTAAAAGTATATATTAATAGGGAAGGGGGGCCTAAAAAATTATTTTGCCTGTGTCACAATAAGAGGTAAATCCGGCCCTGACTGAAACAACCACAGAACGTGATACAAACTGAACCATGAAAAAATTTAACTTAGAGGACATAAGACAATATTAACACACTGAAAAGTCATGTATGTTCTGAAAAGAAAAGGTTCACAAAAGAAGGTGAAAATATGCACGAGTGACATGACAACACAGTAGTGTGGAACAATAACTGTTTTATCATTAGGAATATATTTAAAACTTGGAAAAACAGGAAGAAATTCCCCACAACACAAGCCATCTGAATAAGGTTCTCACAGTTCCTTCACATGAAAGAACACACAAGGGATTAAATCAGCAATTGGCAAAGTTGGCAATTGCATCAATCTACATAGTAATGCAATCAACAAGAGTATCACATGGCTATTTTGAACGTGGAGGCCAAAAATAGCTCAGGCTTAGCCTTTTGCAAGAACTCTATGCTAATGGTGCTTCATTTTAAATTTATATGTCAGCTTAGATGATGTTATTTATGAAGTTTCAGTACTTCCAATATGCTAGAGATTTTCCAATATTTTGACATTTTTCTGCATTTGGTGTGCAGCTTCTGCTCCTGAAACTGTCTGCAACTGCAAGATATTCTTTTGCATGCTCTATGTATTGATATTTCAAGCTGAAATCAGTTCTTGGTTCAGAATTATCTGTTTCCAACAAGACAGCAGGATCTTAGATAGGAAGATTACAGAATTTGATAAAAGAACGCCACTGGGTCCATGACATCAATAACGAGAAAGGGTTTGCCGCTCTTTAGAAAGGCTGTCATACACCATACACGCTAAGTTCATTCTGAAGAAGGACTTTTCAAATTATTTTTATATTTGCATTTATCCCTGTGATAACACTGCATGTATAAATCTAAACGCAGCATATTTATTAAGGCATTAACATCAAGCATCTTTTGCATAACATAATGATGTTGCTGCCAGTTGCCTGAAGCAGCTAATTTCCGCTCTGCTTTGCCTTGCGTAACCTCCCTCGTAAATCATTATGCTAATGTGTGGTGCCATGCGCTTTTTGTCCCGGCTTGAGCATAATTACCCAGACACACACCGATGCCCCAAAAGAGGGCACACTAAGAAGGCTGAGGGGGTGACAGAGGAAAGGGGTTTGTGTGAAAAGGGAAGCAGGGGTGGAAACAGCAGCGTAATTCAAATCAGCAGCGCTAGTCATGAGATTAACCCCATTGCCAGCAGTCAGAGAACTCAGCCTATGAGTAGGTATGAATGTAAGAAACATGCACATAGGTATAAAATAACGTATTATAACTATAATAGTTTTATCAATAAGTAAACTTAAATTTTTCATAAAGAAAAAAATGATTGTTGGCCATTGCTAAGTGGGAGTCCATTCTCGCATCACTGTGACCTTCAGGTCTCTAGATGTGGCATGGGGACCTCCTTCAGTGTAAATCTATGGGAATTTGTCCCCCTTAATTATCTAATAGGTTAGTAAAGGAATAGCGAGACACAACTGACAGTTTTTGACGGTAAATTGTTTTTAACAATTTTTTGACAAATTACACACTTCTCAAAAACAGTCAAAAACCATCACAATGTCCTCCCAAACACAGATGTGTTCATTGGCTTATGACTCAGAGCATCCCGATGCTGCGCACACTGCTGAGTGGTGTTTAGATGAATATGTGAATATGTGCTTTGCGCTTTCTGCTCAGTAACAAAATAAACACACAACTAAAAAAAAACAGCGGTGAGAAAACAGCAGTTAAGAAATTGTCTAATCTTAAAATCCTTCCAGAGTCTTAAAACTCAATATAATCTGCCAGGCACCTCCTTTTTTATGTATTTGCGTATTAGATCGGCCCTACGGGCATATGGGGTGCCTTGGAACTCTCAACTGCCTATTCACCCTTTGCGCAAACTAATCCTTCCCTCTGAGGAATCTCCATCCTCTGCTTCAGGTATCTATCTCTTTCTTCTTGAGCATTCATACAAACCTTTATCTATTACAACTGTTTGGGCTAAGGATCTTAATGAGGATGTGCATGTTTTATTTTCGGATCAGGTATGGGGTATGTTTAAATTGTCTTCTAAGAACCCTAATCACCAAATGATTCATTGGAAATTGCTGCATAGGGTTTATTTGACTCCAATGAAACGTTTTTATATGAATCTGTCGTCTTCTCCTAAGTGTAATCTTTGTTCGCAAGGATCTTTAGGCACGTTTTTGCATTTTTTTTGGGAGTGCCCCTCTCTCTCACCTTTTTGGACTCAGCTCTCACAGGACCTTGAGGATTTGTTGGGTACTGAGATATGTTTGACTCCACACCATTTTTTCATGAATGACTTTTGGGACCTCACCTTGTCCGTCCAACAAAGATGTTTACTGTTAGCTGCTCTCACAGCAGCAAAATAATTGCTAGTCAACCATTGGAATCCTCCTCACACAATGGACAGACGAACCTGGACTGTGTATTTGTTGGACATTATCTCGATGGAACTCTCAACTTCTCATATACATGGATCTAATGTGAAAACTGTACATTTATGGCATTCAGCTTTTAATGTTGTGTCAGCTTTTCTAAAATATTTGTAAAAATTATTTTATTGCTACCAGGGTTGGGGTGGGTTCTAGATTTGCACAGTTGCTGTTTGTTTTATATTACTATTCCCAGAAGAAAATTCTATAAACAGTTGTTAACAAAAAAAAAAGAAATTGTCTGATCATTTGCACCAGTTACAGTTACATTTGCACTGTAAGCCGCTCCCATCGACCGCAGATAAGCCAATGGCAGTTGTGCATGTTTTATTTTCGGATCAGGTATGGGGTATGTTTAAATTGTCTTCTAAAAACCCTAATCACCAAATGATTCATTGGAAATTGCTGCATAGGGTTTACTTGACTCCAATGAAATGTTTTTATATGAATCTGTCGTCTTCTCCTAAGTGTAATCTTTAGGCACGTTTTTGCATTTTTTTGGGAGTGCCCCTCTCTCTCACCTTTTTGGACTCAGCTCTCACAGGACCTATCATATTTCTTGGGTACTGAGATATGCTTGAATCTGCGCCATTTTTTCATGAATGACTTTTGGGACCTCACCTTGTCCGTCCAACAAAGATGTTTACTGTTAGCTGCTCTCACAGCAGCAAAAGAATTGCTAGTCAATCGTTGGAATCCTCCTCACACAATGCACAGACGAACCTGGACTGTGTATTTGTTGGACATATAATAAAGTCTTGATTTACTTCCTTTTTTCTATACACACATAATAATAATTTTCACTTTCATTTATAGGCTTATATAGACTGGAAAGTGAAGATCTCATCAAACACAGGTAAAAAATTAGATGTTTGATTTAAAAATACAGTAATGGAAGCATAGTTGAATGATGATAATACTATTGAACTTTGAAATATACCACAGTACTGCATGATAACCATGTTCATATACAATGGTACATTAAAGAATACCAAACTACTATATTGTACTACAGTAAACTACTAGTATAATATGTATGAAACACATTGGCATTGCCATTACACATTTCCAAAAAGTACACTAAATGTTGCATTTTATATGCACCAGCTCAGCTAGTAACTTTGGAAACTAATTTCTGTAGAAGCTCATCTCTGTATTCCACATGAGAAAAAAAGCCATGCTTTAATAAATCTAACTTATGAGACTATGAGTCAATTGCAACTTACTAAGTTGCAATTGACCTATTGGTAAGCCCCCCCCCCTCGAATGAAGATGAGCCAATGGCAGTTGAGTATCAGTTGCACGGGGACCGGAACTCGGACATCTTTAGTTTTCAGTGCCATAGAGAGACATTGGAAGATCTGAAGCTCTCATCGGTTTGATGGCGTTTATGCTACAAAAATGGCAAAACGATGTGCCTGGGGTACTTGTAACATTGATTCCATGTATCCTGAGAGGATGGGCAATGGAATTTATTTTATTCCATTTCCTAAAACCAAACAAAACAGAGCAAAATGTCCCTAAGCATTCAACCCCAATCCCAATGAAGACAAAAACGTAAATTTTCTTGATGTCATACTCTCATTAAGTTACAATTTTCATCTGCTCAAGCAGAACGTTAATGTCATCTTTTGCTGCAAGGTATCTCTAGCTAAAACTAGCTAACGTTAAAGTTAGTGAGTCCATAAAACGTACCAACCTAAATAGCTAACTGTTCTCACACTATGTACAGTGTAGATCAAAAACACATAAACGAAGCTCTACATTTCAGTGCCTCTCCATATTAAACCGGTTTAATGTAAATGAATTGAATCCTACCCTGAGGCACAAGAATCCTGCATGCTGTCATCTGCGATCGTGATGACCGTAACATGAGGCTTCTCCTGCTTGCATTGTGATCTGTAAACCCTCGGTTCCAAATTAATCTTGTTACCCACAATATTTATTTTAAAATCTGTTATATATACCTCCATGGCATATTTAAGTCCCACTTGAATGGTGGTCCTTCTGTGTCCAAAATTTATCAAAAATATATTGGGACAAGGTTTTTACACTGACAGCTGTCACTGTTAGACAGTTCGTAACTCTGTTTGTTTATCTGAGTGAGCAACAGTAACTAAGGGGGGTGGGGCTTACATCTTACGGGTCACGTTTATTTATATACAATTTTCTACAATAGATTCCTTTTAAGCAAGTATGTACTTTACAGTATGAAACACGAAATAGTAGAAAATAGTAGAAATTGGAGTGTAATTCTAACTGAAAGTGACACTAACACTGTTTCAAATGAGCTTGACGAGGAAATGAAGCAGAGAAGATTTCCATTGAAGAGGGTGGAGCCCCAGAGCATACCTACCTGTTATGTAATCACCACTGACCAATGGTTGTTCAAATGTGTTTACCAGCCAAAGTGAACTTTTCCGGAAAGTTTGCTTTGACAAGCTGTTTCGAACTCCTGAAACAAACTCCAAACAAAATTTGTTTTGGTCTGATTTTGTTCTAAATGACGTCACAGCAGTTTGTTCTTCAATTTCACTTGAAGTATGTCAGGGTCATTTGTGTTTCCTAGTAGTGAAGCTATATTTATCAAAAACTATTTTGTAAGCACAAACTGCAAAGTGTACATTGACTACTTTTTTTTTTTTTCAGTTGGCTATATATTATTTTTTTATCCCACACATGGGGTAAAAGGCCCACCAGCATGGGGTAAAAGTCCCATGGTATTGATACAAATACTTCAGCTAAAATAATGTTTTTTAAGAAATTTAAGTTAATACTTGTTCAAAACAATCACTTTAGCAAAGTTTGTACTATTTTCTGCTTATTTTGAAAACAATTTGTTCAATAAATATACTGTCATTAAAATATGTTAATATAAAAATATATTTTAAAATACAGAAACAAAATAATTTTAATAAGTAAAGATTCTGAAAGTATTGAAGGAGATACAATAATAATTGAATATATATTTACAGTACTAACAACAAATGATATTTTATTATATGAGATGATTAATATCATGTTTTTAAATATGATGGTTTAATTCTAAACATGGTGAGGGGAACAGCAGGGGTGCTTTTTACCCCAAATACCATACTTTTACATATTTGTTTGTTATTTACAAACTGTTGCTTTAATTATCTTAAAAAAAACTGAAAATCATAAAGAAGACCTTTGTCTCAAAATATATGCATTAATTTTAGCGAATTTGCTACTTAAATCTACAACGTTTTAAAAAACATAAAATATTAGATCAAATAAGCACAGAATCAACTTTGCACTGCTACGCGCGATCGCGTCAAGGATCAGACAAATAAACACGTGCATCTTGAAAAGCTGATGTTTTGAAAAGTGCTACGCCACGTTTTTGTGCCATCTAGTGGTTTAGATGAAAATAATATCAAAGGCACCTTTTACCCCGGGGGTGCCTTTAGCCCCGTTGTACCCTATACAAAATTGCATACTGTTTTTCCACAACATTTATTTTGCCAGAAGCCCAGAATCTGTACCTCACCCACCTGGTCAGACTCACTTTGGTGCCTAGGCTCTGGGACAAAGATGGCCTTTGGCTTTTGCCTGAGCTCAGGCTCCGTGGTGGATGCGGGCTCAGGGTCTGCAGTGGGCTCTGGCAGTATGTCCGTGCTGGGCAGTGAGGATCTGGGTCCAGATTGGGGCTGGCGCTGGCCTCATCTGTGAGGCAAGATGGTGAACGGGGATCCACAGGTAGCCAGCAACTAATCCACAAACTCTGCAAATGTCCCTCGAGGGACATAGAAAGCATACAATCTGGGAAGCTTGTAAGGCACGCCGGATCTAAGAAGTCTCTTGTGTGGTCCTCGAGGGTTTTATCTTCTGCTCAAGACAGAGCAACTTGATTGCAGGAAGATCCATCTTTTTTTGGTTCCGTGTTTTGTCAGGATTGGTGGCTGTAGCAAGCACACAATGCAGGAAATACAACAGAAACTTCTGCATTCACGCCATGTCGTAATTACTGTGATTAAGAGATTCCAACTTGTAAAAAGCGTTCACATCCTCATAGAACCCGTAATTACAACTTGTGAACTGGGAATTTTCTGAGAACTACAACTTGTACCACTACCACCTGACCACCTCAGATTCATTAGGCGCTATGTTTAGGCATTGTTAGTGCGATCAGAGTTCAGAGTCCAAGGGTGTGAACAGCTCCAAGTAGAACATCACATGTTGTCATCTCGAAATTACAGGAATTACAACATAGCGTGAATGCAGCATTAATCCAGCTGGAACAATATTACCGCATATACACAACCACATAAGGTACCAAAAACACGGAACAATGAACAGACAGAACTCAGGGTTTAAATACACAAGAATAGAGGAAAATAAATGAGCAACAGGTGAACTTAATTAGGGACTAACAGGCACACACTAGGAAACTAAGGGTGCATCACAATCAACTCCCTAGCTCCCGAGCTTGTGAATCAGTATATCGTGTACGTGAATTCGGTCACTGGTAAGTTCCCTGGCTCACTGCACATTGGGACAGTGATTACTCAATTTCCGGTGACATGACTACGTACAACGTCAACGGACAACATTGTAGAACATCACCGCTGGAATTAATCAACAACTGGCAGGACCAATCTCTTTTTGCTATTATTTTTATTCTCTTTAAACACATCATTCTGTTACATGTTCTTACAACATTTCAGCCAAATATTAATGATAAATGTTAACAAGATGTGTTCATTACCTGTCTAGCGATGTGTGCTTATCCTGAAATATACTAATAAAACGGTTTGTCTTTTCAAATCTTCTATTGCCTGTCATTATATTTATCGAGTTGGCTCTTGTGGTTTATGTTTCGTGCTTCAGAAATGTGACATAATTTCCGTAAGGGAGCATATTGAGCACCAATGCTCCCTAGTTTTTGCAGTGCATTGAGGGATTTTTCAGGAAGCGAACGTTCCAGTGCACTGGAAGTATTTTTCGATTGAGACAGCCCTTAAAATGGCTGACTCCCTGATCAGTGACCTAACTACTGAACTAGGGAGCTGATTGAGATGCACCCAATGTCAACATACAGTGTAAGGTCCACCCACTGGCCCAATGACGGAATCCAACGATGTGGGTGAAGGTATAATGCGTGTAGGTCTTTTACTTACGCTTCTGCAAAGTTCACTTAATTTATCAGGATTTAGTTTCAATTTGATTCTAGCTTAATCTGACTCCAGTTCTCAAGTGATAATTGAATTTAGACTGTATTTCTAATTAAGAACTGATGACAAATATCAATTACATATTAATTTAGATATTTGATTTTTTCTGGACATCCCATACTATCATTATTCATTAATTACCGACCCAGTATCGCATGGCTGGGATGGGTCTCACAATCACAAACTCGCCAGTTCTGAGTTTAGTCAGAGGATGCAGAGTGATCTCATACCTTTTAGTCAGCTGTCATATGCTCGCTCATACAAAACGTGTAGTTTCCTTAGTCACGCAGCTGCAACTTACTAAGTCAGTGATAGACAGAAATCAAAAATTCCCACATGATGTGCCACATGCTTCATTCATTGGGCCTTCAGTTTGACCTATCCTGGACGCAGATTTGCGGTAATACCAGACTCCACTTAATCTTACTAGTCATAATGGTTTCAGAAGAGTTCAGGGTAACACTTTACATTAAGGTTCCCTTTATAAAGTGTTTATAAAGGTGTTCATAAATGACTAATAACTCATTTACAATTGCATTATAAATCATTGATAAGCAGTTATAAATGCATGAATAAAAAGGGTGATTTCAATGCAATACCTGCCAAATAGTGAGCCATTTTTAACTCACATGTTATAAATGCTTAATAAATATATGTATTAATACTTATTTCACTCAAAACCAGATTCCTGATTTATTTCATGATGCAGAAATAATAGACTTTTATAGCGAGTCTGAAGGGTGTTATTTATATTTTTCTCATTTATATCTCATAAGTCATAACTTGTTAACCTTAATGTAAAGTGAAAAGCTTTGAACCATTTATTAATGAGTTATAAACGTTAATAATCTGTGAAAGTGAACCTTAATGTAAAGTGAACACCTGTGAACCATTTATTAATGTCTTATAAACGTTAATAACCTGTGAAAGTGAACCTTAATGTAATGTGAACAGATGTGAACCATTTATTAATGAGTTATAAACGTTAATAACCTGTGAAAGTGAACCTTAATGTAAAGTGAACGCCTGTGAACCATTTGTTAATGAGTTAATAAATGGTAGCAGAAAATCGACAGCTCCAATCTTATTCTCTGGCTTTACGTATGGACATGTAATTTTTTTTTTTTAAATAAATAAATAAGAAAAACAAATGAATAGTTTTGTGTGTGTGTGTGTGTGTGTGTGTGTGTGTGTACTTGTTTATACTACATTGTGGGGAGCAAATGTCCCCACAAGGATAGCCCTTTTTGTAACACTTGGACAATAAGAGACAAAATATGAAGGACCAGGATTGAGATCCACTGTATCATGTGATGAAGTAATTACATGATAACCTGACACCGTTCTGAGTCGAGCATGCATAAGATGTTCAGTGAATGTACCACAAGGCTAGTGCATGAATAGGGGTGTTGTTCATTTCTTTGCAAAGTATCACAGGCCTTATAACTAGGGCTGGGTTTTGATACAAATTTCACAATTCGATTCGATTCTCATTCACAAGCTTGCAATTCGATTCGATTACCAATTCGATTCAATATTGATTATTTTGGATACATATCAGGTACAGTACATGCCAAATTTTCTTAAGGAAAAAAAATCCCTCAACTAATGCTGTAAAATATACGCGAGAGTCAGTTGGTACTACATTATAATATTGAAGGTTAAAATTGACTGATTTGTGCTGTACAACTGCTTAAATTGCACTTAATGACGTTTTTATAATAATTAAGTTACAATTATTTCAGTAAATGTTTTTAAATATACACATTTAAATAGTGGCTGTCATAAAAACTTGGACGTATTTATTCAAACATAAATAAAACATTAAAGAATGGTAAAAAAATATGTATAATGAATATGTTATATGGTGCATATATTTAGCAAAATGCCCCTCTCTACAATTTATTTTTCTGGCTGACTAACTTGTGTTTATGGTCACCAAATATGCCTTCTGAGGTAAATGTGATGTTACATGAATTGTTTACAAGCTGTTATATTGACGTCTTTGCGCGGCTGAAACACTGATTGAGCGATTACATGAGACAGGATACGGATTGTAAAGTTGTACTCTTTCTTTTAACTTACCTTCGGATGTTTAGTCATGTTTATTTTGTGCTGAAACTGGTATTAATGTGGAGGAGATGATCAGTTCACGTGCGCCTCGCACTGCTGCATCTGTTGAACTGAGGCACTACAGCAATCTGTCACTCCACATTAAACAGCCCCAAAACTGCATTTATTGTTTGAATACTGCAATACAATGGACATAAATTGAAATCTGAGACTTTGTTTCATAGTAGAAGTACCAACAAACAATGCTTATTGCAATTTATTGGATGGGAGGTGCGTTTCAATGTTCCATCCATTAACTGAAAACAGTCTAGACTAATCGATTCTTGGGATTTAAGAATCGATATCGTTTCGTAAAATGAGAATCGATTAAAATCGAGATATCAATATTTTTTACCCAGCCCTACTTATAACCCAACAGTAAACATATCCAATAAAAGCATTTAAAAGGAAATCTGAGTTCCAACTTAAAGCAAGAGGTTTTTAGCTGATATCGTCATGATTGACAATTATTCTCTAATATCCTTTTAGGCAAGGTCTAACATCAAATCAAAGACTGAATCATGACAGCTCTACTGCTGTAACCCAAACCCTGTCCCAGCAGAGAAACACACACCTCTGCCCTACAGCTCTGTAAATCTGACAACAGCACATCACAACGGTCCAAGGTCACAAGTCAAGCTGCTGGCCCGCTCACCCAGTCACATAGGGAGCAAGCCTGTTGCTTTCATTCGGCCCAGCTGGCACTGTTGTGCTGTTTCTCACTAAACGCCTTGAGATGTGTTTGTGACTGCGAGAGGCCTGTGCTATCACTGCTGGAGTTTGTTACTTGTCTGTAGCCAAAGAGTTGTCTACAGCCTTATGATTGTGAGATGGCATACAAGATAGGTAAGCAGAATGTTTTGTTTTATGTTTTGTTACTTTCATGAATTTTGAAGCCGAAATACCATCGCCAAAAGTAAAAAGCTAAATGTAGGCTACAAACGAACTACACCTCATTTAACTTCAGTGTCACCACCATTAAGCTGCTGATGACTCTTTCAGTCTTTATTTAAAACATTTCCCTGAAATGTTGAGTTAGAATAGTTTACAAGAGCACAATATTAAACACAATAATGCTGTGAAAACAACTAGTGAGTAAATGAATTTACCTGTTGTAACAGCCCATAGTTTTGGATTATAGTAGGTTGTAGTTCTACTACCGTCCTCTAGGGGCTCTAAGCTGCTCTCCTCCTCTAACTTAAACCCAGGTAAAGTAGTAGAGGAAGACAGCAGTAGCAGTAGTAGATTTTAAACTACAAGAATTTATTGATAAAAACAGGGTAATATCAAAAGATGCATGGTTAAACAGTATCTAGAGCAGAATTATTGCTCAATGATCAAAATGTTTACTGATGGTTCTAAAGATCCTGAAGATACTTGAGATATTTGGCCAACGAGTGCAGTGATATGTTCAGACTCTTTCTCTGTATTGTCAAGCCTTATTAGTGGGAAATCAAGACAAAACATTCTTTATGAAATTATTTTAAGTATTTATAGAGTGAATAAATTAGGAATATAGGTTCATAGGTTCACCATGCAGTTATATTATACATAATATAACTGCAGCAAGCCCACTTATCTGCCACTTAACCCAACACAATGGTAGATCTACAATATTAGCCTAATATCAGTTCACACATAGGCTTATCGCTGTTTTAGTTGTAGTGGGTGACTTACTATCCAACAAGCTACAGATTTAAACATGCTACCAAACAAACTAGGAAACGTTATAATTGCTAACATAGCTTACTCATGGAAAAATACATCGGTTATCATCTTTTTTTTTTGTCATGACTAAGTTATTAATGACTCAGCATAATCTGTATGAAAGAGAAAAGAAGCACTTCATCCGATGTTTAAAGTGAATAAAATAGTTAGTTCCACAACTGCTTAAGAATTTTGTTCTCTCCACCACACTTGTGTGTGTAGGTGAAGTAAATGGGGAAAGCAAGCAGTGGACCAAAGCTCTGTGAGGAAAGGGAGGGGGGACTCAAAACATTTCTGAACTTTGTCCATTTGCGTTTGTATTGTTTTACTACTAACACAATTGTTTTAAGTATATCATTATATTATTTATAATACATGGCGTGGTTTTTAATGATATTTTTAGGGGGGACAACCCCACCACCCTGAACCCCCCACAATTTCCAACAATGTGAATATATTTGTCTTTTCATTGGGTTCCAGCACACGTGGAAGTTGATGGAAATGATCAAGCTTATCGATTAGCAAACCAGACTTCGCTTAGGGCACACAACTCTAAATTACTCTCTATAAAGAATGACATGAGTCTGGAAATCGCAGTAAGTGTGGGTCAGCGGAAACTATAGAGCATGTACTACTGTATTGTACTGCGTATGAAAGAAAGGGCATAGCTGATGGAAGAATTAAGAAAAATGGAGACTGGAAATGTTTCACTTAAAACTCTGCTACGTAATAGATTAAATCATAATAGAATATACAATGCATTAATGAGATACTTAAATAACGTAGATCTGTTCAATAGGATTTAGAACTTTAATATATATATGTAATATATATAATACACACACACACACACACATGTATGTGTATATATATATATATATATATATATACAT
>NW_015540382.1:389436-391831 GCF_001515605.1 Sinocyclocheilus anshuiensis | reverse complement strand
TTAGCTTCCAGGAGATGTGTGTGTGTGTGTGTGTGTGTGTGTGTGTGTGTGTGTGTGTGTGTGTATTCTTCCTTACATCAAAGTTCCACACTCCAGCACAGTAGGTGGCGGGAATGCACTTATCGCTTGTCCGCTAACCACCATAAAAAAGCCAATAGAAAAAGAAGAAGAAGAGACATCTGGGAAGAAGTGAGATAAAATCAGTGATTAATAGGAAAATTATAAAACTAAGGCAACAAAGGTGGGACAATAGCAGAACAGGTAGGTGGTATTATAATATTGTAAAATCAGCAGAAAAAAAAGAACAGTTTTATGGAAGGCATAGAAAGGAAGAAGTAATGATTTCTAGATTAAGATTGGGACACAGGACTAAATTCAACACTTGCATTAATGGGGAACCATGAAAATGGTATGTGTGATGAATGTGATGTTTTAGAAACAGTAGAGCATGTGCTTTTTAAATGTAGTAAATACGATGATCCGAATAGTCTTTTTAGCAATATAAAGAATAGACTAGTGAGTGTTGTGGACCTTTTGGGAAAGGGTTTGAGAGATGATCAGATATATATGGCGGTTTTAATCTTTTTAGAGCTTACAGGATTAGACCACAGGATTTAGGCCTAGTGTCTATGGATCATGATGCTTCTGCCCCCGAGATGGGTTGAGGAGCCCAGTGTGGAAGCTGGAGGAACTGAAAAAGCAGTGCCAGCTGAAGCTTGGGCTCTTATATATATATATATAAACAGCAATACAGAATCATTGCCCATGTAAGTGAGTAAGCTGTACAGTAGGTGGCGATAATGCACATAAGGATTGAACAGCCATTGAACAAGAAGAAGAAGAAGATAGATTGTTTGGATAGGAGGAAGCATGGCCTTCTTCTCATGCTTCTCATGGGGCAGTCGTGTCCTAATGGTTAGAGAGTCAGACTTGTAACCCGAAGGTTGCGGGTTCGAGTCTCAGGTCTGGCAGGGATTATAGGTGGGTGGAGTGAGTGTACAGCACTCACTTCCACTGAGGTGAGACCCTTGAGCAAGGCTCCAGACCCCCAACTGCTCCCCAGGCGCTGCAGCACATGGCTGCCCACTGTTCACAGTGTGTGTGACAGTGTGTGTGTGTGTGTGTGTGTGTGTGTGTGTGTGTGTGTGTGTGTGCTCACTACTGTGTATGTGCACTTGGATGGGTTAAATGCACAGCACAAATTCTGAGTATGGGACACCTTACTTGGCCACACGTCACTTCACACTTTATGCTATCATCAATGCTCAGAGTCCAAGGTCCTGTACCATGAAGCCGGTTTAGCTGGCTAGCCAGGTAAATTTCAGTTTAGTTTGCGCCAACTCTGGGTTTTAGGTACCATGAAAGTGGTTTGGCTTTTAGCTCTGTTCATCACCATAGTAACTTATGCTCCACAGCTAACCTGCTCCAGGGCAAGTTATGTTCTGGTTTTGAGATCTCAAACAGCTTCAAGCCAAGTGACACATCTCTGACACAAGTCACTCCAGTTTCTCTTGCTCCAAATTAAAGGGCACTACAGTACATAGTAAAACATTTTTAAAGATAAAATTGTCTGGCTTTTAGATTATTATTTTTTATAATTATTTTATTTTCATATAATTATACCTTTAAACCATTACACAAGCTAGTTTAGGTAATATGATAATATGCAATATAAATAAGTTTTAGAATCAATAGTGTAAGGCATTTGCGAACATCAGCTGAACCATGGTCAGCCCAGGAGCCAACTTTCTCAAATGAGTTCCTGTCTCGCTCTGCTTATCTTTACAAGAAACACAAGGAGAGAGTGATTTACCAAACCACCTCCGGTATCGACAAGCACTAGGACAGCAAGAACTGACCCCCCCCCTGGATTCATTTAAGCAACAGAACGTCAGTAGGTTTCGTGACTGGCTTCAGCATAAATAAACCATCTAATGGACCACAGAACAAAGAACCTGGTATCTGGAAAGATTCCAGCGACAGACACTCCTGGACCCCATGACCGTTTAACGCATAAATTAATAATCCGATAAACAGAAAGCGACAGATTAATAGCCCATGTCCAGCGAGAAGAATAGCAGACCCACACTCGTGACACGGGCATGACCCCAGGACACCTCCCCTTTTTCCCCCTGCATTCCAAAAAAAAGGGACGCATCCTGTTACTACTTTCCAGAAAAGCACGCGTTTCTCCTGTCACAGACAAAGAAACAGAACTTAAACAGACAATTCATAAGACAATCATTTTAAAGTGTTGGAGCAATATACTCCCAAATAATATGCTTTCTGTTTGATGTGTCATTGGAACCCATGATATTTGAATCTGTGCCATATATATTTTCCTTTTTTAGCAGATGAAGCCTTTAATATGTGTGTAAGATATGTGAAGTTTAGT
>NW_015540382.1:387246-387478 GCF_001515605.1 Sinocyclocheilus anshuiensis | reverse complement strand
CAACTTTCTCAAATGAGTTCCTGTCTCGCTCTGCTTATCTTTACAAGAAACACAAGGAGAGAGTGATTTACCAAACCACCTCCGGTGTCGACAAGCACTAGGACAGCAAGAACTGACCCCCCCCCCATCTGGATTCATTTAAGCAACAGAACGGTTTCGTGTTTCGTGACTGGCTTCAGCATAAATAAACCATCTAATGGACCACAGAACAAAGAACCTGGAAAGATTCCAG
>NW_015540382.1:382142-387052 GCF_001515605.1 Sinocyclocheilus anshuiensis | reverse complement strand
TCATAAGACAATCATTTGAAAGTGTTTGAGCAATATACTCCCAAATAATATGCTTTCTGTTTGATGTGTCATTGGAACCTATGATATTTGAATCTTTGCCATATATTTTCCTTTTTAGCATATGAAGCCTTTAATATGTGTGTAAGATATGTTAAGTTTAGTGTTGAACGTAAACTTGTGATAATTGCAGAATATTGATTGCAAGTAAAAGAACTGTAGCGAATATCTTGCTAAACTTTGGGCTTTCCTCAGTACTCCGTTAACATCATTTCCCTGAACCTGTATGTGTATGTGTGTATGTGTGTTTTAGCTTAGTTAATGTAATCTAGAATAGCCAATAAAATTCATGTTTCATTTATAAAGAATCATTGTTTGGTGTCATATAATTTTAAGGTTAAAACCTTTGCCAAAGATTACGTTACCTCTCTAAGAGCTTACAAATTATCATAATTGTGTTGACCGTGGCCAGGAAAATACATATAGTCAAATTGGTAATACACACTGACATTAACTTCTCGCTGGCCGAGAAACTGATAGAGTGTAAACTATCAAATTTGAAATCAGTTTAATCAGGTGGACCTCGAATTTTCAGATCCGAGTCCTTTTAAAACCTGAATGAATTAATAATAATTAATTACCTAAAATTAAGTAATCAAAGTCATTACAATAGCTTTAAACATGATTACATATGAGCTTAGATTTTTTTAGGCTTTTTATACGTATTATCAACTACTGTATATAAACTAACTTCAAAACATTTACTTGCACTTATATGGCAAGATATTTTCCTTAATTTGTCCTTATTGTCCTTTCATAGATCGTTTCATCTTGCTGTGTAATTGTGCTTAAATTCTTCATATTTTTCAATCTTTACATCTGTGGCACTGAATCGCATTGACGCTCTCAGAAATGAATCCGTTTCAAGGCATGTGATTGGCTGTTCACTACTGATGTCACACTTGTGCACGTGCTCCATAAACTCAGGATCAAAGCCTGTCTTGACAGAGAAAGTTGAAGATCAGTGTCATGGTACCAACAAAGTCAGATTGGACTGGTTTGGTTTTGTCAATTCAAAACTAATCCTGTAACCCTGAGTTTGTTCAGCCACCATCATGGTACAAGCCCCAGATTGAGAAACATTTGTTTCAAGATCAATCAATGTAAGTGTTTTTCTATGTTTGGTTTGGTCATGTATTTTTTCAGTTGACTTTACATATAAATTGTAATTTGTTTCTCATGTTTGCTCTGTTGTATACGTGTTTGTTAGCAAGCTAACATTTAGTTTGTATATTCTATTTTACAAGGACTCTAGTAGTTTTAATACTACTAACATGCTGGTTGAGTGGATATTGGAAGCATTTCGACTTTGAGACTTTGAGTTATATCCTGGATTGTTTGGGATTGATCACTCAAGGACTAAAGCATTTGTTTGGGAACACAGGGTGGATGGTTATCGTTTGGACTATCGTTTGCCATTCATTGAACTGTATTGTTTTGTACCATCACCACCACCAGCATCTTCTACAACAAGTACAATGGGCATTCATCAAAGGACATTTGTGCTTCTCATTGGACAATGGTCAAATAAGATTTATTTTCTTTTCATCCTTTATTCCCACCTGTTGCTATGTTGCTTGCTTGTATGCCAACCAGGACCATTCATACAGTTTTTTGAGACTGTTTCTATTGATTTCTATTGCTGTGTTTTTCATCATCTGCTGTTATTTTCCATATCAATTCTCATTTTTTTATAAGGTTTTTGTATAGAGCAGGGATGGTTACACTGTTCGGCATGATGACGTTTAATTTTTCACGACAAGGGGGTATTACTGATGTATTTATGTCATAACATAAACGTGGAAGTATCTTATTAACAGACATTATTTCCAGAATTTAACCAAAAACCCATTCAAAACCCATTTATTTTAGTACGATGGAACTGGAAGTGCTAAAAAGTTCATTTTCGGGTTTTCACCTAACAAAATCTGTCATTCCTGCAGCAGTCTGCGTCACCTACAATGTTTCATTTTAATTGGCAAAAGCTTTACCAAGTTACAGAATCACTTCCTAGTGTGAGGAGTAATGGAAAACTGGGGGGAAAGTTAAATGGCTGACCTGGACAAATACAATTTTTTAACCTTAGTTCTGATTGCAACCACTCCTTGTTACAAAGCTTTGAAACACCAAAGCCTTGATAAGATACAGTAATTTATAATACATTTAAAAAAGGTCTTCATCTTGCAGTTAAAATCACTTAATTCAGATATAGTTAGTGTATTTGGCCAGAGGAGAACTGGCCCCCTGACTGAGCCTGGTTTGTCCCAAGGTTTTTTCTCCATTTCTGTCACCGATTGAGTTTTGGTTCCTTGCCACTGGCTACGTTTAAATGCAACCAATTAATCCATTTGTAATCGGATTGACGGCTCAATTGGGCTGAAAAACCTTCATGTAAACACCGTTATCGATCCGATTGAGCTCGATCGGAATGAAATTTCGATCCGATTGAAGGGGGTGGTTTATTCCTTTTCTAATACGATTGAGAGTGCATGTAAACACTCGATCGGATTGAACCCCGAAACTGAAAGAACTGCGCATGTGCAATGATGCAGAAATAGCGTAATGAGGTATGACGCTCGGAACGAGCGGTTCTTCCTTTTGAATAAAGTGTTGTATAAATGCGTGTCCTGTCATTATAAAACTCTCCTTTCACTTGGCAACTGTGAAGTGGACCAGGACAACCTCCCACCAGTCCTTGTTTTGGATTCTCATCCACAGGCAACCCGTTTTGGGCGCGGGGAGGGGCATTGTTACTGTGTAATAAATATGAGCAGCACGGCACAGCGGTTTATATGTACATTTATCCATAAATTAATAAATATTAATTCTGCAGTTAAAAACAAATAAATAAACCGTGTAGGAGAGTGGTTATTATGTGCAGACAGTGAGAAACTCTATATTTGTGCAGTATGCGCATATAAAAAAAAAAATCAATTCCGATTTGAAGCTTGTGACATATAAACAAGCACATCAACCCGATCACTTTCTTTAGCGTTCATGTAAACACTACATTCAGATTCATCTATCGGAATGAATTCAGTCGGATTGAACCAAAAATTGTGCATGTAAACGTAGCCACTGTGTCGCCTTTGGCTTGCTTAGTTGGGGACGCTGGACTGATTGCCCAGACACTATTGGAAGAGAGCTGAACTGTATGATGACATCACTGAATCATCAATAAACTGACTTTATCTGGAAAAAATTACTCTTTGTTATTGTCCTCTTGCATTATTGAGAAACTATTTTCCTGTTTGACACTGTAAAGCTGATTTGACACAACCAGTATTGAATAAAGCACTATATAAATAAAGGTGATTGACTTGACTTGACTTGACTACTCAAGAACATGCATGAGTTACTGGAACATTGGCTGGAAAAATACTGTGATTCGAGCTATAGAAGTCAGATTTATTGAATTGTTGAATGGCTCTTAGAAGTGAGAAATGATTTTTAGTTTTTTTTTTTTTTTATATCTGTCTGCTGTCTTTGACGCCATATATCTCAGGATAGTTACTTGTGAAGGGTTTGAGATCAGAAGTGCTCTTGTTCTGCCTTTGGTCATAAGCATTCCCATGATGTAATTTCCCTGTGGCTTCAGTGTTATTAGTCACATGACATTTACAGCTCATATGACATTTGTGTCCAGAACAGAGTGTCCATGAGCAAAGATTTCAAAATTTCAAATTGCACATTTCCTGCAGTGTGCTGGAATAGGCTCCATCATCATTGCTGCATTAAGCGGGATGGATGGACATTTCCTGCAGTCCTGTGCCAGCTAAACAATTTCTATTAATATGAATGGGAAGGCTAACGGATAGCATTCTCCAGTTATTATAGACCTCATTGACTGTAACCACCTCTCAAAGGGCAGTGAGAGGACATCTTCGATCAGTTCATTAAATGCCAACGCTTTTACATGATTCGAAACAAATTGCACTGAGTACATCATTGCAAGTTTTGAAGGAGTTTTGCCAGTTTTGATTATTTTGATTGCTTGTCTATATCTCCCATTTTCTGAATTTAGAAAATAATATTTCACAATGTCTTATAGACTACAGATTACACAAGTTTTATTCGTTAAATGTCATTTTACATTACCTATGAAGTAAATGTGCTCAGTGCTGTAATTATGGTGTTTCATTTCTGCAGATATTTAATCATTTCAGTCACAGAATTGTCTGTATAATCAGCCCTTTAGTGGTTTTATCAGCATGCCTGTTGTGCAAATCTGAGAGCAATTAACTATGAGTATGTCTGTTATTAGCCATGACCTTTCCAGGCTTCTCCTTGTATGGCCTTGTCAGAGGAAGAGTAGGGCTGGCAGAGAGCTAGCGATGCTGTAAATCATACCCGTGATCCACTGAAATGGTGCTGGTGCCACAGCCGGTGATATCTGGGAACCTGTTGTGGACCGGCCTGCCTTTCCACTGACTTGACAACCAGAAGGTCATGCAAAAGTTTACATGGTAGTTTTCATGACAATGTAAGCATGGAGGATCACAGTGTTTGTATTTACATTTATGCATTTGTAAGACACTTTTATCCAAAGTAACTTGCACTGCATTCAAGGTACACATTTTATCGGTTCATGCTTTCCCTGGGAATCAAACTTGTGCTCTACTGTTTGGGCTACAGGAAATTAGTTTATAGCATGTACTCATAGATTCTTTTGCAAGGTTTCTAATTTCTGTTGTATCTCCATATTTTCCTTCACAGATCACTATTGATATTTTGTTATGGACATTTTAATGTTTTTAGTTGGAATCAAAGGATGCTTAACCTAAAAAATGAAGATTCTACCATCATTACTCACCCTCATGTACTTCCAAACTCTATGTATGATTTTCTGTGTT
>NW_015540382.1:355924-381987 GCF_001515605.1 Sinocyclocheilus anshuiensis | reverse complement strand
TGTTTTATATATATATATATATATATATATATATATATATATATATTGTAATGAAGGGGACATGACAAAAAAGTGGGGATCCAACTGCAGGCTTTATTCGGAAGCATAGTCAGAACAGGCAGGGTCAAACACCAGCAATCAACAATATCCAGGGCGAGACAAAAGGATAATCCACAAACAGGAGATGGTCAGGGCAGGCAGCGAACAATCACAAAAACCAGGTAAACAGTCCAAGGAACAAATACACGAAGGCAAGGCAAGGCAAGGCAAGATAGAAAACACAAACACATTAGGAATGTAACGATTACCGGTTTGACGATAAATCATGATAAAATTCCCCACGGTTAGTATTACCATTTCATCTTTTAAATATCATTAAAACCGTATTAGATTACCGCGATTTGAACAACTCGCGATAAATAAATACTGTCCAGCATAAAGCACAGTTTTAAGTAACAGTCTCACGTGCGCACAGCACACAGAAAACAGGGCAGAAAAGCTGGGAGGTTTTAAAAGAGTGCTAAGGGAATTATAGAAATGAATATATGAATGAATTAATTATATGAATGTACCTCTGAAGGTTCTGACTGTCTTCAGAAACGATTCGATGGCATTTTGTTTTCATCTTCGCTCCATGTAATACCTAAAGGAAGTGTTCTTAATCGCAATACTGCTTTGTCCACGGAGGTTATGGGAAACAGCTCTAATTCAGTTTTTCCATAAGCGCCACTTACTTATTTTTATATTTACAGAGACTTATATTTACATTCAGCCTGTGTGCAGTTTCTGTCTGGCCAAAAATGGACAGAATTTGCATGCCCTGCTGTAGATTTTGACCGGTTGATGAAAAACATTTACATTAGATATTTCAACATGCTATTAAACTGTTGTCAGTCATCATTGGTAATGTTATTGTTTTAGTGATTATGCAAATAAAAAGTCATTTTATTTGTTGTTTGTTGATTTTTATATATAAAACTTGGTGAAGTGATTTATGTGTCGGCACTTTTTTTAACATCTCCAGCACATTTTAACAATACCATGATAATACTGATAACCGTGATAATTTTGGTCACTATAATCGTGATAAGAAATTTTCATACCGTTACATCCCTAGAACACATACAGGCTATACAATACTCAGCAAAGTGTGTGTGTGTGTGCAACTTTTATATTGCTTCTAATAAGTGACAGCTGTGAACTGATGATGAGTGCTGATAAGTCCAGGCAAAGCATTATGGGAAATGGAGTCCGGGGTGAGTGGCAAATATATGGGATGGGCTGCCTCTAGAGGAGCTCATGGGCAATACTGCTAGAGATCATGACAGAGAGGAGGAGGAGGCTGAACTGAAGGGCACCATGGTGGAGCAGGTGGAGCTGAAGACCACCAGAGTGGAGCTGAAGACCACCACGGCAGAGCAGGCAGAGCCAAAGACCAACAGGATCGAGCTGAAGAGTACCAGGGTGGAGCAGAAGACGACCTCAACAGAGCAGACGGGTCCAAAGATCCCCACGGTGGAGCAGATGACCACCAGAGCAGAGCTGAAGACACCACAGCAGAGAAGATGTAACCGAAGATCCCCACGGCGGAGCAGGCAGAGCCGAAGACCACCAGGATCGAGCTGAAGAGCACCAGGGTGGAGCAGAAGACCACCACAGCAGAGCAGATGGGACCGAAGATCCCAACAGCAGAGCAGATGAGCACCAGGGTCGAGCTGATGGGGCTGAAGACCACTTCAGCGGAGCTGATGGTGCAGGAGACCACCAAGGCAGATCAGGCAGAACTGGAACAAAGAGCACGGAGAGGTTAACAATGGTCTCAGTGGCCGTAACAGGACCGGCAGACAGTTCAGAAATGGCATCTTTGGCCATAACAGGGCGAGCAGAGAGTTCAGGGGCAGCCCTTTTGACTGTCACAGGACAGGCAGAGAGTTCAAAGACGACCTCCTTGGTCGTGACAGGACAGACTGAGAGTTCATAGACTGTCTCATTGACCGTGACAGGACAGGCAGAGAGTTAAAAGATGACCTCCTTGGTCATGACAGGACAGACTGAGAGTTCATAGATGGTCTCCTTGACCGTAAAAGGATAGGCAGAGAGTTCACAGATGGCCTCCACAGCCGTGATAGGACAGGCAGAGAGTTCACAGATGGCCTCCATAGCTGTGACAGGACAGGCAGAGAGTTCACAGACGGCCTCCATAGCCGTGACAGGACAGGCAGAGAGTTCACAGACGTCCTCCATAGCCATGACAGGACAGGCTGAGAGTTCACAGACGGCCTCCATAGCCATGACAGGACAATAAGAGGTTTCAGGAACGGCCTCCTTGGCCGTGGCTAGACAGGCAAAGAGTTTATAAGTGAGTGACAATGCCTTGAGTGGAGCTGAAATGGACACCGCCGCCACCTCTGGAGGTTCTGCAGCAAGTGTTGCCACCTCTGGAGGGGCAGTAGTAACAGGAGTTTCAATAGACACAGAATGTTCTGAAACGGCACTCGCAGCCGTAACATAGGCATCAGGAAACAGGGAGAGTTCAAAGATGGTGTCCATGGTCAGAACAGAGGTGACAGGGAACACCAAGAGCTCACGGATGAGGGCCACTGCAATCTCGGGAGGAGCTGAAGCAGACGTCACCACCATGAGAGGTTCTGCAACGGAAGTTGCCACCTCTGGGGGAGCTGGACCGGAGCAAGCTCGGGAGTGGATTCAGGGACAGGAACAGACTCTGGAATGGATTCGGGGACTGGAACAGACTCGAGAATGGATTCAGAGACTAGAGCAGGTGCTGGATCAGACTCATAGGCCGGAGCAGGCTCATGGGCTGGAGTGGACTCTGGAGCAGACTCAGAGACTGGAGTGGGCTCTGGAGCAAACTATGGGACTAGAGTGGATGCCACCACCTTCTGTTCCACATCTGGGGGAACTACGATGGTGTGTGCGGCCCAAACACATAGAATGGCCATAGCCATTACAGGTAGGACAGAGAGCACATCGTTTATTTCTGAGACAGACGGAGCTGTGACCGGTAACCTAGAGAGCATTGAGGTTTGTGGGTCTGAGTGCGTAATGACCGGCAGACTGGAGTGCGCTGAAACTGCGGTGCTTGAGAGTGCTGAAAGTATGGTGCCTGGGAGTGTTGAAACTGCATCGTTTGAGAGCGTTGAAACTGCATGGCTTGAGAGCACTGAAACTACGGTGCTTGGGAGTGCTGAAACTGTGTCATTTGAGAGCGCTGAAACTGCATGGCTCGGGAGAGTAGCGACCCCTGGAATGCCAGCAGCTCGCCCCAACACCAGCTGTGGATCCTCCATGCTGGATGACAGTTTCAAACGCCTTGGGACTGACTTAGTCGTTCTAGACGTGGTCGACATTACATGATGAGGTTCAGGTGTTGCAGCCATCTTGGCCGGGAACTCTTCAGTGACAGCTATGATGTGAACAGGCCCTGGCTTGGCAGGCTTGTCGTGAGCAGGCTCTGGCTTGGCAAGCTTGATGTGAGCAGGCTCTGGAATGGCGGCCATGACGGTACAAGTTATCCCATGCTGGGATAAGTTCCTCCTCCGCGAAACCCACGGTGAAGGATGAACCATTTAAAATCAAGGTGTAGTCAATAAAGTCTTTCAAACTACAGTTAAAGTCCCCTCCAGGTAGCCATGATTTTATTGGTTCATTAAGTCCATAGCGGAAGATGTCTTTCAACGCAACAATGTCAAATGGTACCTGATAGGACAGTTTGCAAAACTGATGGACATATTCCTCAATAGAAAGGTCTTTCTGCTGACGTTTCAGTAGCTGGTCAACTGGGTCCATGATTGGTCTGAATGGCTCCATGAAAGCCGCTGGATCCAAGTTTTGCTGAGTATTCTGTAACGAAGGGGACGTGACAACAAAGTGGGGATCCATCTGCGGGCTTTATTCAGAAGCGTAGTCAGAACAGGCAGGGTCAAACACCAGCAATCAACAATATCCAGGGAGAGACAAAAGGATAATCCACAAACAGACGATGGTCAGGGCAGGCAGCGAACAATCACAAAAACCAGGTAAACAGTCCAAGGAACAAATACATGAAGGCAAGGCAAGGCAAGACGGAAAACACAAACACATACAGGCTATACAATACTCAGCAAAGTGTGTGTGTGTGCAACTTTTATAGTTCTTCTAATAAGAGACAGATGTGAACTGATGATGAGTGCTGATGAGTCCAGGCAAAAGATTATGGGAAATGGAGTCCGGGGTGAGTGGCAAAGGTATGGGATGGACTGTCCCCTAGAGGATTTTATGGGCACTCCTGCTAGAGATCGTGACATATATACAGTGGGTACGGAAAGTATTCAGACCCCCTTCCAGGTGTGAAAAACTTGTTGCATCTTTCCCAAAAAGACTCATGGCTGTATTAGATCAAAAGGGTGCTTCTACTAAATACTGAGCAAAGGGTCTGAATACTTGGGACCATGTGATATTTCAGTTTTTCTTTTTTAATAAATCTGCAAAAATGTCAACGATTCTGTGTTTTTCTGTCAATATGGGGTGCTGTGTGTACATTAATGAGGAAAAATAATTAACTTAAATGATTTTAGCAAATGGCTGCAATATAACAAAGAGTGAAAAATTGAAGGGGGTCTGAATACTTTCCGTACCCACTGTATATATATATTCCAAGATTCCAAAACTCTCCACCTGCCGAAATGACTCAGCGAGCTACCAACACTACTAAATGCTGGAGCGTTCGCCTGGCCCAACGCTCTTTTGTTGATGACGCTCCAAGCTAACCTTCTCCTCCTTTAACAAGCCCCGCACCTGCTAAAGCTAAAGCAAAAAGGAAGAATACACTTACACCCACAGCTACTACTTCAACAAAAAAGTCATACAGCGATCTCTCCGATGGCACCGATCCCGTGCTTTCTGTCCTCCTCGAAATAAGGGATTCCATTGGTAAACTGAAGAATAGAGTCTCAACTTTGGAAAACGCCAGCCTCTCTTCTTCGTTTACTGCCTACGCGCCTTCGATTGATCCCCCATTAGACAACGGCGTCCTCATCTCAGGAAATCTCTCCACGGCACAGCATTGCTACAGCGCTGCCAGCAACAGCAAACGGTTCCCCGTTCATCCCACCAGCTGCAGCAATACCTCACAACCTGAGAAGTCAAATCTTAGCAGGCAACGATATTAATCTCGTAAAAATCCTGCTTTACTCGACTAATGCACTTGAAAATCACATCGTTGATTGTGGAGATGTTTCTGTTGTGATCACAAATCTTTTTCGGCCAAAGCAGCTATGTACATATCACGCTTCAACAGAAAACTCGACTGGTCAGTCTTAGACTTTGAACTGATTAGCAGGCATTTCACCGGCCACAGAGCTATCTCTTGTACAGTTTGCGGTTCTTTTTCTCACTCCGAAAGTCTATGCCCGAGGACAGCATACCTTGAAACGCAAAACTCCAACCCTCTCATTAAGAACTCTACTGGAACTAAGAACTTTCCTAATAACTCTAAACAGGTGAATGATCCATTCAATTCTGCAGTTCCTTTATGTATTAACTTCAATGAATCTGTGTGCCCTTACTTTAAATGTAGATTCCTTCATTGTTGTTCTCAATGCGGTGACAGTCATCCTAGAAGTGTTTGTCCCCGCAGGTCCAAAGGTTTCCAACCAATGCACCAAAAGAGATGAATAAACATCCTTCTACCCCCGTCAACGTGAAAGAACTGTCTATGGGATTGCATTCTCACCCTAATCGTTGTTTGGTTAATTTTCTCATCACTGGTTTCATTCAAGGTTTTGGCAGGAATCAGTTCATGTCCCTCCTCTATATATGTTTGCAAAAATCTCATGTCTGCCCTAAATGAACCTGAGATAGTGGACAAACTCATTCAGAAAGAATTAGATAAAGGCTATATTATTGGTCCTTACAATAAATCCCCATTTCCTACATTTCACATTAACCCAATCGGTGTCGCTACTAGAAAATATTCAGGCAAGAAAAGATTAATTATCGACCTCTCTTCCCCTCATAATCCGTCTACACCTAGTATTAATAGCTTAATTCCTGATCACATATTTTCCCTATCTTACGTGACTATAGATCACGCTATCCAATTCATTAAAATATCAGGTGAAGGTGCCTGGCTAACCAAAGCAGACATCATAGACATCATGATTTTAAAATCATGCCACTACATCCTTCTCAATGGCACCTTTTCGGCATTAGATGGAGATCCAAAATATATTTTGCAATACGCATAACCTTCGGTTGCTGTAGTAGCCCAAAAATTTTCGATTGTCTCTCGGAGGCTTTGTGCTGGATCCTGCTAAACAAATACAAATTCCCCTTCGTACTACATTTATTAGATGATTTCCTAGTAATTGATTTTCCTAACTCTCCTGCAGATAGTAGTTTATCTAAACTCAAAGAACTTTTTTCAAAACTTAGAGTTCCACTATCAGAAGAAAAAAACATCGGCACAACTACTCGACTTGAATTCTTAGGGATAATACTGGATAGCATGGCCATGCAAGCCTCTCTTCCAGAGGACAAGCTCAACCGCATCCGCCAAATAATTTCTGAATTTGAGACCATTAAATATATTTCAAAACGCGAATTGCTGTCCTTACTATGTCATTTTAATTTCGCAATGCGTATTATTCCTCATGGTCGCACATTCATATCTAGACTTCTTGATCTATCAAGAACCGTTCCTAACCTACACGATTTAATCACGCTCGACGAAGGTTGCCTCTCCGATTTACGTTTCTGGTCTTGTCTGCTTAACAAATGGAACGGAATTTCCTTCTTTTATAACGACACTTTCGAAACCTCGAGCTCCCTTCAATTTTTCACAGATGCCCTCCACGAAGCCCTCCATAGGTTTCGGAGGGATATTCGGGAATAAGTGGTTCCCCCATAAATGGCCGATCGAGATTCTAAATCTTCTGTCTGATATTAAATCTACAGCGCTATTCGAGATCTACCCCATTGTAATATCATGCTTACTCTGGGGAAACGAATGGTCCCGGAAAAAGATCACTGTTCTGTGTGATAATCAAGCAGCAGTGGAAATAATTAATAAAGGTCGTTCCGCAGTCCCTTTCATCAACAGTTTAATCAGACGCCTTACCTGGATATAATAATTATATAATAATAACAATTTTATCCTCAAAGCCTCATTTATTCCAGGACTTTACAGTGATAAAGCTGACGCTCTTTCCCGTTTTAAATTTCAGGAATTTCGCTCACTCTGTCCAGATGCCCTTCCAGCCAGTGCTCCAAACCCTCGGTTCTGCCTAACAGTTTTAGACTAAATAGCCACGCATCATATCTAGCGGAGGCCAAAGAATTTATGAGGTGGGGAATGGCTAAATCCACCCTTAAAATCTATTACTCAGCCTGGTCTTATTTTTCTCTGTTTTGTGCCGCCTTTGCTACCTCCCCGTTTCCAATAAATGTTGAAGTGTTAGCTGCCTTTATTGTTTACTGCGTAAATTCCCATAAATTACAACCCCCTTCCATCAAGGCTACTTTAGCAGGCATTCAGTTTCACCTTCGTTGCTTGGACCCCAGCGCACCAAGCCTTTTCAAGCACCCCGCCATTCGCCTGCTGTTGAATGGTATTGTGAAGTCTTCAACAACTGTCAAAGATAAACGGTTACCTATTACTCTACCTCTTCTGCACAAAATGCTTCACCAGCTCAGAAGGGGAGTTTTCGATCCGTATACTAACATTCTTCTAGAAGCAGTTTTTCTCACAACCTTTTACGGGTTTTTATGGTGCGGGGAATTTACGTGCAAATCCCTATCATTTAATGCTGCTGTTGATCTCACTATGGCCGACATCACCATGTACAAAAGTCACTTCTTGTTATTTCTGAAGCACTCTAAAACTGACCATCTCAAAAAAGGATCTCGCATATTATTGTCAAGTATTAATTCTGATTTTTGCCCTTTCTCTTCCATGTCTCGATTTCTGCAAACCCGGAGAAACGCTGCTCCCCAGGATCCGCTGTTCCTTACAGCAGACGGCAAACCGTTGACCAGCTTCTGGTTCTCTTCCCAACTAAAACGGCTATGTCATCTATGTGGTTTAAATTCAGAAGTCTACACTCCCCATTCTTTCAGATTCGGCGCAGCAAAAAAAAAATTGGTGCAGCTTAAAAAAAAAAAAAACAGCTTTGCACACATTCCTTTAGATAAAATCAGTCACATTGAATAGGCATTTTATTTATGCATCTGAGCTCTGTCTCAGTCATTCAAGTTCAGGTCACTAGGTCAGATGCACACTTATAGGTAAGTTCAATAGTGTTAAGCCACTCGGTGCACACATATATGTAGTCATACACGCGCCTATAGCTCTACGGAGCAGCAGCAGTACACATATTTTGGCGTTCAGATCTGCTGGGTGGGGGGCTTTAGGCAGTGTATTTCGAACGCTTGCTATATGGTTAGTACGGACTATATGTCCACTGCCTTGAGGGCGTTCTACATTCTTAAAGGAGTCATTCTTCATTATTTTTACTAAGCTGAACTAATTATTGTATTTGCTCTACAGCAGCAGAGTAGCAGATCTCGTCCGCCAAAATCAAGCTTATGTATATTACATACCCATGCCAATAAATGCTGGTTGAAACTTTCACTCCGAGAGTTGTCATGACTGAAATACATAGTTCAGGCATGAAACTCTAACTAATCACTAATTGGATCATTCATACGCCCTAGCACCAGCCTATCAGGTGTACTTCCTAATCCATGTAAGCACATATATAGCGTATCCTAGCCTGTGTTAGGTACGTTACGCAATTATGAGAGCTTACGTTACCCCTCCTCCTCCCCAGCGCCACCTGTAGAGATCTGCTGGGGTTCTACATTCTTAAAGCAGCCATTCTTCATTATTTTGACTAAGCTGAACTAATTATTGTATTTGCTCTACAGCAGCAGCAGCGTACCAGACCTCGTCCGCCAAAATCAAGCTTATGTATAGTTTTTTCAAACCTGCAGTAGAACTCATTCAGATCATCTGCCAGTTGTTGATTCTCTACAGTGTTGGGGGATGGTGTCTTGTAGTTGGTGATTTCTTTCAGACTTTTCCACACTGATGCTGAGTCACTGGAAGAGAATTGAATCCTTATTTTTTCAGAATAATTCCTCTTTGCCACTCTGATCTCCTTTTCCAGTGTGTATATAGCCTGTTTATACAAGAATTTGTATAATAATAATAATTATTTCAATTTGTGTGTGTCAAAAATATGGGACAATTTGTTTTCATAAATTGTTTTGTTTGAATAATACACAGTCGTGGTTTACTATTTGTTTATTTAATTTTGTTGAGTCACTTTGGCATCAGCTACATTTCTGTGATTTTCTGTAATCAGGATCTGCAACAGTAAAAATTTGGTACAGCTTTTCTTGAGCATGGACACGTCCGCATGCCAACTAATCAATGAAAATCAGTGACTCACAGGAATAGATAGTAGGAACTAAAGATATAGGCTTTATGTTGAACATCTCGTGACCAAACCAGAAAATTGGTCTCATTTTATCTGCTTGTTGGCGAAAGCGGTAATAACAGTATCAACAGACAACAACAGCTATATGGAGTTCAAGACGATCAGATAACCTAGTGTTTTTATTTTTGGATTTTTATTGAATTTTAAGTCTTTTGGATTTGTGGGGTGTTGCTTGTAGAATACTTCCAAAAATATGTTATCACCAACAAATTACACAAATTATTTGAATAATTCCCAAAGCCACTGCATTAGACCAATGAAGCATCAGGAAATGTGACAAACAGTACTTCCAGCGAGCTTCAAAATGGTTTATTAAAATAGAAATGCATAAAAGGAAGAAAGGATAAAGCTGCTGCATGAATTTGAGTGTGCCACTGTAGTTTTTGGAAGAGTTTGTGTGTTTGGTTGGGAAGGTTCAGAGGATATATTCTCATTTTACAGCTCCAGCAGAAGGAAATCTATGTGGGCTCCACCTGTCAGCAAGATGGATAGAGCACATTACTGCACATTTACTTTACGATGAGGCTCTTTTATTTCTATAGGGCCATAGAGACATAAATGTCAAGAAGAGGCAGTCAGGGTTTATTTTTTTGGGGTTTTTAAAAATGGCACTGTTTGGTTGTTCCTGTGTTTGTGTGTTTCTTAACGGGGAGTCTTCTAAGGAATATATTGGCTCTATCTGATGTGACACGTGTGTCATCGGTATATATATATATATATATATATATATAAACATGAGTCATGCATCTACAATGCAACACAGATTCACACCACCCATATAGCCACTAAGATAGTCACTGAATTCTGTCATCTTTTACTCCAGTTGTTTGGAACTCAAAAGTATAATTTAGTAAGCATATTCATGTTGCTGTTTTCCATCCAAGTGAATGGAGACAGATGCTGCCGAGCTCCAAAAATACCCAAAAAAAACAGGATAGTGAAAAACTGGTCCATACAACATGTGTGCTATATTCAACATTATTCCCTGAAAAATAATGTCCCCCCCCTGCCATCGCTACCAAATTTAACCAAATCTGTGATGTGTTGATGCACGTATTTGAAAATGCATGAATGCAAATGAGATTTGAGAGCTATATTTTCAGTGAGTAAATTATATTAGGGCTGTCAATAGATTAAAAATTTTAATCGGATTGATCACACCCTTTTTGTGTCATTAATTGTGACACAATACATCTATCCCATACAAATATATATATTTATGTATGTGTAATACAACTTTGGACATATATGTCATGTACATGTTTATCCATCCTAAAACCTGCCAATACATGTTGATATTACACAAGCTTCCCTTGTCTCCGCCCTGTTCTTGCCCTGCACCAGCCTCCAGGGCGCCCGCCCCCCTCCCTTCCCCGGTGGTCCCGCGCCGTCCGGGAGGGGGGAGTAATGCCAGGGTTATGTTTAGTTTTCATTGTGTTTGTTTCTGTTTAGTTCCTGTCTGCCCTTATTTGGTTCAGTTCCTGTTCTCATTTAGTTAATCATCGTTTATTCAGATCACCTGTGTTGTATTATTCATCTCGTTTGCTCCTTAGTTTGCCTGTCCTTATAAGCCCTCAGTTTCTGTCTATTCTTTGTGCTGGATTAATGTTATTTTCAACGGTCCAAGTGTGTTGATGTTTATTAAAGACTCCTTTACTTCTACTCCTTCATGTGCCTTTTCTACAACCACGACCGCGTGACAAACTGATGTACGTTAGTAATATCAAAAATTATTTTATTAATTTTATTAGTATTATTATTATTATAATTACTTAATAGTAATAACTTTAATTTGTATTATTATTTATTACTTTGATTTAGTGTTTTGGTGATTTATTGTAGTTATTATACATGTAAATTAGTAAATACATGGAAAGTGTACCTACAATACTTTAAAATAAAGTGTTACCATTTTTAACAGTTCAAATGTAATTACACATGCCAGACGCATTTCTAGAGTCCATGATCAAAAGTGCCAGGACGGGACTTGTTTTGCGACTCCTTCCACTTTCACATGAGTAAAGAAAGTGCATCCATCAAATAGAGTTTAATCTCTGGAACAAAGATGAATCTTGTCGCTGTGAATGAGATCTTTGACTCTTTGAGGCAGGGATGGAAATGAGAGTGCGTTCCCTCGGCTGTGGAACCATACCTCTCTCTTTGTGCTGCTGTTCCTAGACTCTCCAAGGAAGATGGATGTCTTTTCAACCCTTACATCTGACTTGTCAACATAAATCATGGAGAACTGGGCCAAACAGGGGCCATTGGCATCAAACTGATGGGAAAAAAATTTACTCACCGCTTAACTGTGAAATGGACTCATTAAGATATGTTTAACTTCTGATGATAAGATAGTAGATTGAGACATATGCATGATGTCATGTGTGACACATTAATACTGTAAGGCTCGAAAAAAATGTCAGGTGCTTTGTAATTACTGCCTTTAGAAGTTCATGTAGGAATCATTCAAAATAATTCATGCGGAAAATAAGTGAACGCACACAGGGTTTTTATCTTCATTGAAGCACATGAGCATTTTTTTTTCATACAGCAAAAGAGTGACAGTATTTCACTTCCACGTATTTCACCACATTGAAGGTACACAGTACCAGATCTGGTATCAATGCTGCCAAAATATTATTTATATATAAATATTGCAATCAGAATTACAAAAGTAAGATTTGAGGTCAACTGCGTAATGAAGAAAGACTTTCAGCGAATTTGTTTCTTTTTTTTTTATTATTTAAAGGATTAACAATGAACAATGGTATTTTTATTAGCTAATGTTAACAGAGATTTATGTCACAGAATGGCTTCAGAAGACATTGGAATCCGGTCTCCCAGCTAAACCAGGAAACACCAGCTTGGCCGGGGTACCAGCTAAGACCAGCAAACTATCTTAGGCTGGTTTAAGCATGGTTTTTTGTTTTGTTTTGGTTTTTTTTGTCAGTATGGTTGTGTTCCTATTTGGAGCTTGATAGCCAATGTATGCTTTTGTCAATCAATCAATCAATCAATCTGAATTATCTGAATTACTGAATTGCCCCTTTCATTTACTGGTTTGTTTTTAATCAAGTACATAAAAAAAACATATTACTATTATTTATTTATTCATTCATTCATTTTTATTTTCCTATTTACTTATATTTTTACTAATTCATTTTAAAAAATCAACCTTAATTATGCTTACTTTCCTGCTCATCCTTGCTTTGTCTGGCTGCAGGTTTTTTTTGTTTTTTTTTTCAAAAATGCGAATTCAAAGGAGGGATTTGGCCCATTCTTTCAGCGGGAGTGCGCTCACTCTACCCCCCTCCAAGGTGCAGAGTGGATAAAGAGCAGACGGAGAGTGCGGATGGGGCGTGCGGGCTGCATGTGTATTTGTATGGCTTTGATCGCACTGCTGACGCGACGCGCGGCTGAACGCTGCCGCGTGATGGACAGTGCGCGCAATTGCACTGCTAACGCTGAGCTGTCAGCGCCCGCAGACACGGGCGGCCTCACACATCCCACTGTCTGGAGAAGGAGCGCGCGGGCTCGTGTGTTTGACTGGGAGAAATTATGATGTTGTGACGTAGAGCGTGTTGTGGAGTTTGTGAGAGTGACTGGGGGGGTTGTGTGTCTGTCAGACTGCGCACATGAATCAGTCACAGAAAGTGCTCTCTCTCTCTCTGTGTGTGTGTGTGTGTGTGTGTGTGTGTGTGTGTGTGTGTGTGAATTCCAAGGTTCAAAATGCACTTTTGTAAACAGCGCGACTGGCTCAAAGTCAGAAAGAAAAATCGGAAATAATAATACATATATTTAGCATAATGTAAATGAAAACATGTTATAATTACATTATAATTACTATAATGATAAAACAAAATATTTTAGTAGTAGCCTAGTAGTAGTAGTGGTAGTACATAGTAACATTATTTTCAAGACAATTAATTAATTCCCATTACTGTATTACTATACTTAATTAACTAATTCTCCATTATCCTGAGGTGATTTTCATTACTGTAATACAGTATGTAATACAATACTGACAATACAACTTTTTTTATTATTATTATCAGCATACTTTTCACAAAAACAAACCTGTGTGTGTGTGTGTGTGTGTGTGTGTGTGTGTGTGTGTGTGTGTGTGTGAATTCCAAGGTTCAAAATGCACTTTTGTAAACAGCGCGACTGGCTCAAAGTCAGAAAGAAAAATCGGAAATAATAATACATATATTTAGCATAATGTAAATGAAAACATGTTATAATTACATTATAATTACTATAATGATAAAACAAAATATTTTAGTAGTAGCCTAGTAGTAGTAGTGGTAGTACATAGTAACATTATTTTCAAGACAATTAATTAATTCCCATTACTGTATTACTATACTTAATTAACTAATTCTCCATTATCCTGAGGTGATTTTCATTACTGTAATACAGTATGTAATACAATACTGACAATACAACTTTTTTTATTATTATTATCAGCATACAATTTGCAAATAATTTGCCAAATACTATAATGTATACATACTTTATGTATACATTATTTTTTTTTATTTTTTTTTTTTTAATGTAGGATGGCGGCGCGTTCACACGCTGCGGCTTGTATAGTTGTATTTTATATTTAATCTGTATATCTGTATTTATGTTCTACTGTTAGTGTTATCTGTATGCACCAAGGGTCTGAGAAATTTCAAATTTCAATTCTCTGTGTGTATGTGCTGTACATGTGGAAGAATTGACAATAAAGCAGACTTGAGACTTGAGACTTGAGATACTTAATAGATTAGTTTATATATTGTTATTTTGATTTATATATTGTTATCTTAATCAATGTAATTTAAATGAAATACAAACAATACTTCAATGATGTACAAATATTTTACTGATACAACAACAACATAAATAAAAAATGTTTTTTTTTTTTTTTTTTAATTTGCTTTACAGTCATGATGATTTGGGATGAATGTGTTTATTTGTTATGGTAATGCAAAAATCAGAAATCTGCTTCAGTTTCTTTAAGCATTTTTTCCCCTGTGATTTTTGGAGTAAAATATGACATTTCTAGACAGATTTTGTGAGATTCACCCAGGTCTGTGTGACACAAGAAATATCTCTGTATTTTTGTGTGCGTTTACAACACTACAAATGTCATCAGTACAAACGTGTCTGTTTTAGTGAGCACTCATATCTATTATGACAGCCAGTGGAGGAGTTTTGGGATGCTGGTGATAATTTTAGATTCCTCAGAAAAGCTCTGAGCCATCCTGATGTGACCTTCTTGTCTTTATCTGACCCGGTTTGTCCCACCCTTCATCAACACTCACACTCTGGACATGGATGACGTTAGAATTTATCTGATGCCTGCACACAGAGCAGCAGCAGACAAATGGAAAGTTCAGTGACGTTATAGTTCCACCCACAGCAGTTCTCCATAGCTCTGCTGCACTTAATATAACAGTAAACAGTATGGTGTTATAAACAAAACAGACAAAAATAAAACAGGAATCTGAAATATGTCAATTTCTCCATGACAATTAAACAGACGATTTTTTTTCCCTAAACAATTCAATGTTTTCTTCTTAAACATATTGCTTTGTGATCGTTTAAGACATTTTAAATCAAGCAGGAATAACATGAATAGAAAAACTGAATATAAAGTAATGGATAGTATGAGATATATAAATTACACAGTTTACATCATCCATTTTATGGAACTCAGTATGTATGAGAAGTTAATGAAAATATAATGGAATTTCTTAGTAAAACTAGTAAAAAAACTTAGTAAAAAACAAGTGCTTTACAAATCACAGTTAGCACAAAACATTTACTTAAAAATACAGAAAATGCTCAACTGAACAATCAGAGTAAATTTGTAAACACTATATAATAAAGAAACAATTACCTGCACACAGAGCAGCAGGAGACAAATGGAAAGTTCAGTGACGTTATAGTTCCAGCTATTCAGAATACGTTTCACTTTTGGCGCTTTTCCACTGCATGGTACGGCACAGCACTGCTCACTTTTGGGGGGTTTTCCACTGTGTACAGTACCTGTTACCTGGCACTTTTTTCAGTACCACCTCGGCTGAGGTTCCAAGCGAGCCACTTTTTTTAGTACCACTTCGGTTGGGGTTCCAAGCGAACCGTACCGTTACCAAAACGTGACGTGTAAACGCTAGATTTAAATCAGCACAGCCAGCGAAGGATCGAATGCAACTGTTTTGAACGAGCGCACCTTTTTTTAACAACCAAAAAGTGGCTGTTCCCCCTGTTGAGGAAGTACAGACGTTGCTCTCGTTGATAGCAGAGGAGCGGATCCAGTGAGAGCTTGATGGGGCGACGCGGAATGAAAAAGTTTTTTAGGAGTCGCGGCAGTAGAGGCGGCGCAACTATAATGACATGTGAATAATCCCGCCCACTCTAAAGCGATACTAAACTGCAGTGGAAACACAAACCGAGCCGAACCGAGCCGTGCCGTACCGTACTGAGCCGTACCGAGCCGAGTCGTACCACGCAGTGGAAAAGCGCCATTTATTAGCACATGGAAAAATGGCGCACGTGGGTACATCAAAACGGAAATAAAACTATCAAAATAACACATATATAAAAAGAAAACACACTCTACAAATCAATCAATGTCTGCAATGTTCAATACTTTTCAAACAGTGTCTAACATTTCACATGAAACGATATTTTTAACTTTTAGTGCAGAGCTACAACAGAAACAACACACCCCACAGCAGTTCTCCATAGCTCTGCTGCAGACTGTTCAAACTCAGTGGGCAATAGCGCCACCGTTGCAACCAATAGGAAGTGCGATCCCATTAACGCAGGATTTACTTAAAGAACCTAAGAGCTGATATTTATATTTATATAATATTTATCTTGTTACACTGATACAGAGTCAAACAGACAGCCATGAATGAAAGAGGAATGTGCTAAAGCTAATGTCCTCATGTCTCACCATCATGACCACACAGACAGTCAAATCTCACAAGCCAAAATACAACATCAAATACTCCAGCGCTCATTCTTGCAGTGCAAATGCTCACATTCTCCCTTCAGCAGGCAACTAAACAGCCATGCATGTTTCCTCGATTCGCCCGGAGCGTATCAAGCGTGCTGTAGATTTTGATTTGCTCAGGAGGATTTGAGTCACTGTGCCGTCTCATTATTATAATGCTGCATAGCCATGAACGGTAAAGACCACTCCAAACATAATTAGCCGTTTATCAAGCATAAGGTCAACTAACATCTCAAGAACAGGACACACAATCTCTGCCAAATGAAAATGGAGACAGTTTAGTCATACCGCATCATTAAAACCCACTATAGTTAGGTTGGTTCATTTGAGTAAAGCCATTTCAGTCATTTGGACATTTTCACTATTATTATACAGTATCACATTAGTGAGATATAATTATTTGCTAATTGTGTGTTGTGCATTCAGTCGGTTGAAATTCATGTTGAATTGTAATTTCTGTATGTTGCACAGTGTCATGCCCCTGGACTCTTTGTGTTGTTTTCCCTCCCCAGGTGTGCGGTGTTCCCTTTAATTAGTCATTCCTTGCACCTGTGTTTTCCCAATCACCCAGTGTTTAAAAGCCCCAGTCCTTTCAGTTAGTGTTTGTCGGTCCTCAAACGTCATTCCTTGTGTTCCAGTGTCTCCTACGTTCCCCGTGTGATCATTAAAGACTGTGAATTTAAGTTATCTCCATGTTTCCTTGTTCCTCGCTCCTTGCCTCCCGAGAAGTGTGACAGAAGGACCGACCAACACTGACTGAAAGGACTAGGGCTTTTAAACATAGGATAATTGGGGGAAGAACTAGACACACCTGGAATTAAATTAACACAATCAACGGGAGACAGAAACTGGGTCACAGGGAGCAAAAACACACACAGACAGGTCCATAACCCTGACACACAGACATGGCAAATCAAGTGAAATGATGTGCAGTCAGAAAAACTGAATGAGTACATCTTGTGCTCTGACATGGAAAGTACATTACGACCTACTAGATGTTTGACAGACTGTAGATCATTTCAGATAGCATATGGCATGGAGATTCTTACTGAAAATTATGTTTGTGTGAGAATTTTGAGTTATACATGTTTTATGCAATTTTAACAAAACATTACAAAATGCATTAAACAATAAAAGTGGCAAGAAGACACAACTCATCTCATAATTTACAGTGAAAAACTGTAAATTGACATTTCCAGAATTACCTGTGACACTTCACAACTGATTGTGTTTAATTGAAATAACTGTTTATTTTTAGTTGTTTCTTTTACTGTATGTTACATCATATGTTGTTAAATTCATGTTTATTTTATTATTTTGGTGTCATGTGTTACCATGATGGTGTTTTATATGTATGTTATAATTCATCATGTGACTTTCATTTTAACTACCTTTTGTTTCTATAAAGGTGAAAGGTTCTTATAAAGGTGAAAACAAATTTTAGTATTTTGTTATATTAACATTATGAAATATACATTCTTTTACTGTAAATTTAAGTTCAATATGTAAAACTTAAAATGTTGCTACCATGTTTTTTTATGGTAAAGGTCTGGAAAGCTTTTTTAACCATACATTTCCCAAATTTCATTCTTTTTATTTATTTATTTATTTATTTTAACAGCATAGCAAGCATCACAATGTAATTTTTCCTTCAGGAATGTGCTAAAGGTATAAATGGTTCCTCAAATCATGTGTGTTGGACAGATGTGCTGTTCTCTTTTATAGGTTCACTCAACACTGCGTGCAGTGTTGGGGAAAGTTACTTTTAAAAGTAATGCATTACAATATTGCGTTACTCCATAAAAAAGTAACTAATTACGTTACTTAGTTACTTTTTATGGAAAGTAATGCGTTACGTTACTTTTGCGTTACTTTTTAAATCTGGACAGGGCTTGCTTATTTGTTTTTAAAATAAAAAAGTTATATTTTTAGCAAATATAAAAGCCTTTTCACACCAAACGTGAAATGAATAAGCCTCAGGCAGAAGTGAAAGTAAATTTACGTCTGTACAGTAGAATGCAGATGCGTTACTTATTTGAAAAAGTAACTCAGATATTCTCTTGTAAATTAAAAAGTAATGCGTTACTTTACTAGTTACTTGAAAAAAGTAATCTGATTACGTAACTCGCGTTACTTGTAATACGTTACCCCCAACACTGTGCGTAGGTATGACATAATGGGAACGCCCCTTGGGTGTGCCGATTGTCTGAAGACTGTATGGAACCATGCCAATTCATTGGCTGATTGCGCGGGCACCACCTCAACGTCACCACGTCACCCACTCTTATACTAGCGAGTGCGCCATCCGCTTCTAATTGTAAATTTTATGAGAATTATTTTTCCCCCGTGACGCTGCTCAGGTCATTCCCTCTGTGAATCTGCGACCTGGGGTTCGGATGTGGAGCTCAAGGCTATAGAGAGCAAGCAGACGTGCCTCCCCCTTTCTTTCCCTCTCTCGCCTGAGTGCTCTCGCACAGATTTGCCGGTGGAGTTTATAAACGATTATTTATGCCCCAGTCCGGAGGCACATGATACCATTGCCTTGGGGGTTGATGACTGAGGATTTCGGGCCCATTTCACTCAACGCTCTCCCGCCTAGCGGTCAGGAGGTGCTACCGAGAAGCTGAGTATTGAGTGTCTGGACAAACCACGCGAGTCCCAGTCCTCTAAGCTTGATAAGAGCTTCTTGAGCAGTCCTAATTCTCATCCCGCAAAAAGAAAGCTGCCGTTTTTCAGTGATTTGCATCACGAGATCTCCAGATCCTGGAAGCAGACAGAATACAGTGGCCACTGACTTCACCAACCTAGTGGGTTCTGTGGAGCAGGGCTATGCCGCTATTCCGGCAATCGAGGACACGCTGGCCGCTCACCTCTTGCCATCTTCGGCCCCCTTATGGAAGTCTCGCCCTCTCCTCCCATGCCATGTAGGACCACTTCTGCCCTCATTGAAAAGTCCTACATGGTGGTTGGTCAGGCGGGCACAGCGCTTCACACCATGGCCATCCTTCAGGCTTATCAAGCTGATGTCCTGAAGGACATGGATGAGGGAGGGGGCCTGATCCAGAAGTGGTCAAAGAGCTCCGTAGGGCTACAGACCTGGTGCTGCGTGCAACTAAACACACTGCACGAATGGTTGGGCATACAATGGTGGGGTTGGTGGCTACCGCGTACAACCTCTGGCTAAATTCTCAAGGATTCTCCACACAATCCAATTCGGCTACACACTTCAGCTTTGTCGCAACCCCCCTGTTTCGACGGGGTTCATCTTACTGCGGTAAATAGCGCCTTAGAAGCTTTTGTTCTGTGGCATCCTCCTCAAGGGTGCGATAGAGGAGGTCCCTCCTTCAGAGGTGAATTGCAGCTTCTTCAGTCGCTATTTCCTCGTTCCAAAAAAGGACGGAGGTCAGTAACCTATTTTAGACCTGTGCATGCTAAGTTTCTCTCTTTACAAAGGGAAATTCAGAATGTTAACGCTGAAGGCTATTCTGGCTCAGGTCTGCGCGGGGGATTGGTTTGTTACTGTAGACCTGAAGGATGCGTACTTTCATATTCAGGTTGTTCAGTGGCACAGGAAGTTCCCCAGGTTTGCCTTTGGGGGAAAGGCATACCAGTACAGGGTTCTTCCCATCGGTCTGGCTTTGGCTCCACGGACCTTCACGAAATGCATGGATGCTGCTCTGGCCCCATTGAGGCTCCAGGGCATTCATGTGCTCAACTACCTGGATGATTGGCTAAGTTGACCTGTTCCAGGTAGTTGGTGATTCGTCACAATGTCAAAACATGTTTGGCCCGCTTCAAGCTATGCCATCCCGTTTCAGTGAGAAAATGTCGCAGACTCTTGGGTATCATGGCAGCTGCCTCTCCTGTGCTGCCCCTGGGGCTGCTTCATTTGAGGCCAATTCGGTGGCGGATGAAGTTCAAAGGAGTTTGTCGCTTGTGGTTGGCCCTCTGCCTACCAAGATTGATGCGGAGTTGCTTTTGTGCCCTCTTAACATGGCAGGACCCTCTCTTTCTTCAGCAAGGTGTCAAGATGGGCGCTGTTTGCCATCGCTAGATGATTACGATGGACACCTCCCTAACTGGATGGGTGCAGTCTTCGAGGGCAGACCAGCTTGTGGTGTCTGGATGGGAGAGTTTCTCTCATGGCACGTAAACAGTCTAGAGCAGGGGCGAACGTCAGTCCTGGAGAGCCGCAGCCCTGAATAGTTTTGCTTCAACCCTAATCAAACACACCTGAACAAGCTAATCAAGGTCTGAAGGGTTACTAGAAACCTACAGGCCCAATTCTGATGAGTTGTCATGTGATTGTCAGAATGGACAATATGGCGGTAGTGACTCACATAAACTGCCAGAGAGACTCACGGTCACACACCCTGGACAGGCATGCGTGTCGCCTCCTTCTCTGGGCTCAGGACAAGTTTCTTTCGCTGAGAGCGGTTCATGTCCCAGGGGCTCTGAACCTTGCAGCGGACTTCCTATTGAGGCAGAAACTCAGGTCGGGGGACTGGATGCTGATCCGCCAGACAGTGGCTCAGATCTGGGATCTTTCAGCTGGGTGGAGGTAGAAATCTTCGCGTCGCAGGAATTGACTCAGTGCACCCTTTGGTTCTCCCTATGTCACCCGGCAACTCTGAAGATAGGTTATTTTGCTCACCCATGGCCGTTGTATGAGTTTTTGTCAATCAATTTGATTCCGGCGGTCTTGTGCAGGGTGAGGGAATGCGGAGTCTCGCTCCTGTTGATAGCCCCATTCTAGCCATCCCAGATGTGGTTTTCAGAACTAGTCTCCCTTCTAGAGCACACCCCATGGGAGATTCCAATCAGAAAAGACCTGCTGTCTCAACTCCAGGGCAGGATCTAGCACCCTCGGCCAGAGATTTGGAAGCTATGGGTGTGGTCAATCAAAGGCAATCGGCTGTGCCCTCTGGTCTTCCTGTGGATGTTCAGGAAACCATTGATTATGCTAGGATTCCTTCTACTAGCAGGCTTTAGTCTTCCAAATGGAAGGTTTTTGAGTCGTGGTGTTTGGCGCATGTAGTGGACCCAGTCAGCTGCCCAATTGGTTCAAGGCTGGAGTTTCTGCAGGAGAAGTTTGCAGTTGGAGAGGCTGCTACCACCTTGAGAGTTTATGTTGCAGCTATTGCTGCTCACAGGAATGTGGACAATGTCCCCCTAGGTAGACATCCTTTGGTCTCTTCGTTCATGCATGGGGTTAGGCGTTTGAGGCTGGCATGCCCTGTCAGTTTTCCTTCCTGGGACTTGCCTATTGTCCTAGAGGGCTTATTGGAGCCACTGTTTGAGCCTTTGGAGTCAGCTCCTGAACTGATTCTGACTCTTTAGGTGACGTTCCTGTTGGCGTTGGCTTCTATCAAACACGTAGGGGATTTGCAGGCTCTCTCTGTTAACGAGTCATGCATGGAGTTTTCTCTGGGCCTTGTTAAGGTATTCCTAAGGCCCAGACCTGGTTATGTCCCCAAGGTTTTGTCCATGTCATTTCGCTCACAGGTGGTCGTGCTTCACTCCCGAGACGTCACTTTACAAAGTGATCACATGATTTTTTTTCACCACAAGGCGAGAAAATCCCACAGACGTACACTGACGGAGGGACTCGAGTAATAGAGAGCAGCATATAAGAGACGTAGGTGTGAAACAAAACACCCAGAAAGCATAGCAACCACCCAGCAATATTCCTGAAACTATACCCTAAACCCACTCTGAACACCTCCAGAGCCCCCATATGCTAAAGATGAAGGTCAAGTTATCCTACTCAACCCTCTACATCCCTGATAACATTTTGAAGACTGATTGATTCAGAGAGGAACATCCGATCCTCAATTAAATCTGATTTCACTCTCAGCATAATGCATTAAATGTAATTTTTTAAAGGTCAATAATACTGAAATATGAGTGTGTTGGTGCTCTGGTTTGACACTGACATCTCAACATGGCAGAATATAATCACACTGGAGGCAAAGCAATCACACATTCTGGAGAGGGTTGACAATTAATTTTTTCAAAACTAATTTTCTCATGTGTCTGAATGACTTTGGGAATATATTTTCTCACTCAGTCAACAAATATAGATTGTCATGCCTATTTTCATCAGAGGCGAAGAAAAGGTTTTTGGCAAAGTGTACTTTCCAGTTGATTTTTCACATTCATATCATCAGGCTCTCAAATCTATTTCTTCATTTGCGATACGTCCCTGGGTGAATGTGTCTCGCTGATCATTACATGTAAATAGATTTCTACAGAGGAATCAATTCTGGCCTGATGAAGCAGCTCTCTTTCCTTCTGTCTGTCTGTCTGTCTCTCTCTCACACACACACACACAAACACACAGAATTATTATGGTTATACACGGATGTGTGTGTGTGTGTGTGTGTGTGTGTGTGTGTACTGCCATCACAAAATAATACAGTAGCACAGAATACAGTACTACAGTAAAAATTAATGGATCTATATGCTATTATTACTTATAACACTTATATTGGTTTATTATAATGTAATGTTTTGATATAATGCATTAGTTTGTGATGTGCACTCAAACAAGCTTCTCAACCTTTTTTTTGTGATGGTACAATCATCCTGAATATAAATATATTGCAACAATATGATGTCACTGCAAAACATTTTTTATTGTAAAATACTTTGAAAATATAAATAATCTAAGAAGTAATTACCAAGTAAAGTATTACCAAGTTGTGATACTGTCACGGCTCGCTACTGTGAGGAGCACAGAGCGAGGAACGAGGAGACGCAGAGTCCAATTCAAACATACAGTCTTTAATAACATCCAGGGAAACAGGAAAACACACGTAGCAAGGGTTAACATCAACAATTCCAGACAAGGGAGAACTGAACGAGCTAGAACACAAATAGGGCAGATAACGAAGGGCTCCGGGAGCCATGGCGGAGCAGGCAGTTCAGGTTGCCATGGCGGAGCTGGTAGCTCAGGGGGCCATGGCGGAGCAGGCATTTCAGGTTGCCATGGCGGAGCAGGGGACTCAGGAGGCAATGGCGGTTCCTCCATGACCTTAGCTGGCTCGGCCACGGGCATATGCCAACCCAAATTTTCTTGGGGAAAATTAGGAATTCTGGGGGGGCGCTCTGGAGGAGCGGGCTCTGGAGGACACTCTGGAGGAGCTGACTCTGGAGGGTGCTCTGGAGGTACAGGGCTGGCTAACTCTGGGGAATCAGGAGATGAAGGAGGGCTGGACGGGACCGTCAGAGACGAAGGAGACTCAGGGGATGATGGAGAGCTGGACGGGATCAGCGGAGACGAAGGAGAACTTTCTGGAGAGGATTCTGGGGTTAGGATAGGAACCGAAAACTCTGGAGGTAGCGCCATGTCCAAGAGCGCTGAGTCAGCGGCGGCCGGCGGGCCCAACATCCACAATTCCAGACAAGGGAGAACAGAACGGGCTAGAACTCAATAGGGCAGGTAACGAGGGGCAGACAGGTGAGGAGGATAACTCATAATGAGAAACACCTGGAATTAATAGAACTAAATGGGGACGGGAACAGGAAGGACCAAATAAGGACAAACAGGAACTAAACGGGAACATACACGTGACAGATACTGTGACACATTACATAATTACATGACCAGGGCTCCAAACAAAAAAATCGAGTAAGGAGCCATTGGCTCCTATAAGAAAAAATTTTAGGCGCTAAATTATTTTTTTAGGTGCCACAGAATAAACATGTTTTATTTATTTTGTTATTATTTTCAATTATTTTAAATTTTTATATTTCAATCATACTTTCATGTGATTATGTCTCATCTTTTCTTGAATTTATCAGCATTTTAATCAATCTTGTAGATGACCTGGGAACTAAGGTTCACTTAAAGTGGGAATTAAACGTCTTTTCCAACTTGAAATATATAGTCACAAATAATTGTTCATGACACAGAATCTGTACCAATGTCATGTACCATAAGCATCACTTGACCACTGAGTGTAGTTTTGGCTCCTCCTCAGAGCATCCTACAGTATAAGTGTTGTCCTATGTCTTTGGTTAAGTAAAAATATTAACATCCAATAGCGCATAATTATAGCAAAATGCTCTTCTTTATAGTTATTTTTCTAGCTGACTGATGAGCTTATGGACACTGAATGGTTATTCTGAGGTAAATGTATATTACGTTGCAATGTTTACAAGCTTTACACGTTTTCCGCAGTTTGAAACACTGAATGAGCTTTTACATGAGACATTTCAGTAAGTTGTACTGTAGGCTTTCTTATAAAATAGGCTACGTTTTGATGTTAATTCATGTTCATTATGTACTACTGTAGTAAACAGAAAGATATAATGGGTTCACTTGTCACTTGAACTGAGGCGCTAAAGCGATTGCGCCTGCCGCATTAAAGAGCGCCAAACCTGTATTTTAATTTTTAATTTCGTTATGAATTTATCATAATTTTAAAACTGATACTTTGTTTATTAAAAAGTAACAAAGCATTTTGCAATTAATGGACGTTGTGCACGAAATAGACTTTCCACACTTTTACTTGCACGTCTCCATCATTTCGATCTCTCTCTGATCTGAACTGAGCTGCGTTTAACAGGTGTGCGTCAGAGCTGCTGTTCAGCAGAGATAAGGACTGTTTGAAACTCTTTTTTTCCACTAAAACTTTGATGCAAGTCATAACATGTAAATATATATAGTCGCCAGTGGCGACCTCAGCAAAAACTTCACTCGCAAATTAATTTTGGTTGCAAATGCGACCGTTTTAGTCGCAGTATGGAGCCCTGCATGACTATATACAGTGGTGGGAAAAAGTGTTGGCCCCCTTCCTGATTTCTTCTTTTTTTGCATGTTTGTCACACTTGATGACACATCAATCAACATTTATTTATATAGCACATTTAAAACAACACCAGTTGACCTAAGTGCTTTACATGTCTAAAAATTACTCAAACAAACACAATACACACAATATGTATCACTGATCAATGTCTCAAAAGCTAGGAGCGACTGTATGCCACAGAGTAAAGGTGTGTTTTCAACATTGATTTAAACCAGTCAAATGAGTCACATGATCTAATGTGCAATGGGAGACTATTCCAAAGACGTGGGGCTGCCACAGAGAAGGCTCGATCACCTTTGGTTTTCAACCGTGATCTGGGAACATGTAAAAGCAGACTCTGTGATGATCTTACAGGTCTAGCAACACAGTGCTGCTGTAGCAGACATGAAATGTACTCTGGAGCAAGGCCATGCAAACCTTTAAATACCATTATCAAAACTTTATACTGGACTCTAAAATCAACAGGAAGCCAGTGCAGCGAAGCCAGCGCTGGAGAAATGCTGGACCACTTCCTTGTGCCAGTCAACAGTCTAGCTGTAGCATTTTGTACTAGCTGCAGCCGTGACATTTAAAAATGTAGAAAGTTGATTAAGAACCACCTTCTCCAATAACAGCCAAGAAAGGCAGTTTTGAAATTGGTCTGTAGTTATTTAAAACTGAAGGGTCCAGAGTGGACTTTTTCAAAAGAGGCTGCACCAAGGCATGTTTAAAATATGATGGAACTACACCATT
>NW_015540382.1:354101-355813 GCF_001515605.1 Sinocyclocheilus anshuiensis | reverse complement strand
AACTCCGAGTCAAAGATTGCATCAAGGTTTCTTACTTGAGTGTTGATATTAGTGGCTAAGGGGCCTAGATGTACAGAAAGCTGTTTGCCTAACTTTGGGGGGCCAAAACTCACCACTTCCGATTTAGACTCACTGAGCTGCAGAAAACTAGAAGCCATCCATGCCCTTATATCATCCAAACACTCAAACAAAGTTGAAATATTGGAGTCATTGTTACATCTTAGGGGCAAATACAGCTGGATGTCATCCACATAACAATGATAAGCCACATTAAATTTTTGACAGATTAGACCCAAAGGAAGCATATATAAAGAGAACAACACAGGACCAAGACATGAGCCCTGAGTTTCATTTAAAAATGTAGAAAGTTGATTAAGAACCACCTTCTCCAATAACTTAGCCAAGAAAGGCAGTTTTGAAATTGGTCTATAGTTATTTAACACTGAAGGGTCCAGAGTGGGCTTTTTCAAAAGAGGCTGCACCAAGGCATGTTTAAAATATGATGGAACTACACCCTTTGAAAGACTCTGATTCATTATGGACAGGATCATTGAACCCACCACATCCCAAATCTGAGTTAATACACGAGGTGGGATAACATCAAGCGAACAATAAGATGGCTTAAGATGTTGAATAACTAATAACAACTCAGACAGAGAAACGGGCTCAAACATCGAAAACTGAGCAGAAGTGCAGGAGTCAAGCCGAGCTAGGAGACAGACAGGATTCGAAGCAGAGATTGAGATATTAGCTCTAGTAGTACTGATCTTATCCACAAAAAATTGTGAGAAACTTTCACAGGCTTTCTCGGAATTATTAAAAACAGCTGAACCTACAGTATTCAAAACTGTATTTTTTTGTACGAAATAGCACTCTCGGATAATGATGATTCTGTGATATTAGAGCTGAAAAATAATGTGCCTTGGCAGATTTAACAAACTGTTGGTAGGTATGCATGCAGTCTCTGAGTATCTCATAGGAGACTTGGAGCTTATCTCTTTTCCATCTCCTCTCTGGCTGCCTCTATTTTTGCCTAATTGATCGGCTCTCTGCATTAAGCCAGGGTTGAGAAACCATTTTAGATTTTACCTTTTTAAAAGGGGCTATGGAGTCCAGAATACCACTACACTCTGAGTTAAAACTATCAATCAACATATCTAAATCTGGGCATGATGGGGACAATTCTGTGACACACAGATACGTATGGGACTTAAATGCCTCTGAAAACTCAGAGGCTGTCAAAGCGTTAATGGGCCTTACACGACGACCTGTTGACTCACTGCCTCGAGTGATCATGGAGAAAACCATATTAAAAGTAATAAAATAATTACTTTTTATTAAATTATATAATTAAAAAATGTATTTCAACCCCAAAACATAACACAATGTGTAATTCAAAATGGTACCATGTTAACACAATACATTGGACCATTATTTTACTGACTTTTTGTAAATAAAGTTATTCATATTCTGTAAAAAAAAAAAAAAAAAGGTATTCATTCATTCATTTTATTTAGTCATTTTAATCATTTATTTTATTTACAAATACAAATAATACAAATCAAATGACAGTAGTTTATCAGTAATCCTAAAAAATAACACTGCCAAAATTACGTGCTAAAAAACAACAACTTACTTACTGTCGCACGGTAGAGTCGATGGTCTTTACACTCTTCGGTCTTCACACGAGGAGGCCGTCACGCGACGGCTGC
>NW_015540382.1:353354-353610 GCF_001515605.1 Sinocyclocheilus anshuiensis | reverse complement strand
TTAAAACAACTAAAAACAGATCCAAAACTAAAAGCTAAAACTTTATAAATACTACTTATACACATTTTAAAAATAAAGAAATTAAATAAAAATGACAAATGCATGCAACAAAATTTTAAAACTTAACATTTAAATGAAAAACAAAAAAAATAAGCTAAAAACAATTCAAAATATTAAAGCACAAACGGTATAAGAGTATAATAATGATTCTAACATAACACTAAGCCAAACACCAAAAAAACAACTACATATATGT
>NW_015540382.1:346190-351530 GCF_001515605.1 Sinocyclocheilus anshuiensis | reverse complement strand
GCCGCGGTAAACTAAGCTTTTTTATACCCGTCTAACAAAATACTAAATTCATTCAGCTGGACACACTTTCCATATTTTTTCACAACAAATGGCCAAGCAAGCGCAGACACTGACAAGATACGCGATACAGAACGAGACCAAACGCGATATCAGCACGTCTCCACGCAGTAAACAAAACAAGCGTTTCCTAGCAACGACAACTGCACTAAACACTAATGAGACAAGTAAATACACTTACGAGCTGCTTTTAACTTCTGCTGATAAAGACTGCTTCTCTCAAAGAGTATTTCTTTACACTGTTTTCTGCTGGCGCTTGAACACACTTTCCTTATTTTTTCACAACAAATGGCCAAGCAAGCACTGATACGCGATACAGAACGAGACCAAACGCGATATATGTAAATATTCATTTATAATCATTTATCATTTTATTATTCCATGTAAACATATAATCATTTATAATAATCATTTAACATATACTAATTTCATTGATTCATTCATTGATTATCCATTTATATTATATTATTATTTTTTATTTTATTTTTCCATTGTTGTTTAGTCTTATGATTGTGTGGTTTCAAGGGCCGTATGTTTTCATGAGTAAGAGATAAGAGAATGTCTTCCTTTCAAGATTTTTAACATCACATGATGATGTTATGAAGCAGTAATATTCCATTGCTATTGTTTGTGATATAATAGCACTTGTGCTGGTCAAATTAATTCTGAGCATTGCTTCTGCTCTTCTCAGTCAACTTCTTGGCTGATAGAAGACTGTTAATACAGTTTTGGGTACCAGACAAGACTTGCTGTTAACGGGTTTTTAGTATTAGACAACTTGTTACCAGACAGAACAACTAGTTTATTTTCTGACAGGATCTGGCGTCCGAGGCTGGATCTGATATTTCTGGTGTGGAGGCATAATCTAACGATGTATAACTAGCTGCATATAAAAACAACAGATGTCTATAATTAATGTCTTTATTTAGGTGAGTAAATAGTTGTGCTGTCTCTTTGGGTTATTAGTACATCTGAAAATGCTCGTAGGCTTCAAGTGTTTTAAACATGTTTAAGAATGGCTGGTTCACATGCTCCAGTTAACCCCAGCTGGTTCATGTTGTAACTGCATCTTCCAGGAGCAAAGAGTATCTTTCTCCACTGATGGCCATTCAAAAGTAGCTGTGCATTCTGACAAAATAAAAATTTGCCACTCCTAGCCTGCTGCGTCCCAAACAGTGATGTTACAGCTCTCTTTCTCCAGGCTTTAAAGAGCTCCCTGGTTACTACTCACCCCATGTTACTGTAAAAACTCCCTGGGACTCACACTAAATGGCTCGTAAAACCAATTCAGTGCAACGATGTGTGAAATAATACTGCATGAAATGTTTCCACTCTGCTTTTGTTTCATGAATGGTGCCTTTTGTACTTTCTGTTGCTCAACAGCGTCTGTCCCAGTTCACTCGTCATCACTGCATGTGAAAGAGCACATCCTGCACAACATCTGCAAAATAAGCATAACGCTGGCCACGACCACATCAGTACATCAAAATTACAACGTGTGTCTGTGTTTGTCCCTGCAGCATCACATGCTCAGCTCCTCCCTCGCTTCACCTCCGTCCCACTTTTCTCCTCACTGTTTTCTGCAGATATTTGGGAGTCACATTGGCTGGCATGTGAGCAAACGCTGAGGTTACATAATGTTTCTATTCGCCACAGGCTCTTGCCGCGCTCCACACAATGTCCTCCTGTCTTACCCTCTCTCTCTCCTCACAGCTCGACCACACACACTACTATCAAACCCTCTTCACAACCCCTCCTGAGACTGAGGCTTCAGCACGTGAGTGTATATGATGCATAGCAAACTTTATTCATAGAAATAAGAAGATATTTTGCAAGTAGAATGGTGTCTGCATTCTTAAAACCAAGCTCTACAGGTCTGACACTGAATATATATAAACATTTCTTTATGCAAAGGTTAAAAAGTTATTCATGTTTAAAATATTGTGCTGTATATATTTCATATATTATATATAACTAGAGTTCATCAAGTATGGGGCATCAAGTAAAGTGGGACAAATAAGATTGCCCTTGAAATATCAGGACGTCTGATTTGCCTGCCATCGTCAAGCTTCAACATCACGCTGATCTCCACAGACAAATGAGAAGGCTGTCAGATGTACATTTAGTCATTTAGCAGACACTCCAAAGCGACGTACAAATGAGGAACATCAGAAGCAATGAACCAGCAATGCTCAAAGTACCACAATGCCAAGCTCCAAGAGTAAGCTGGTACACCATAATAACACAGGTGGTAAAACAGAAAGCCACACGATGAATTAGTTCATGGTAAGCAGTCTGTTCATGGCCAAAACAAAACATGGCGAACAGACAGTGCACAGGATCATAAACACAAAGACAAAACCTCATTAGAGTAACACACATGACACTAAAATAATGCAATAAACATTAAATAAATAACACAAAATGCAAAACACACACACACGCACACACACACATACTGGTTTCCATGTTTTATGGGTTAATTCCATAAGCGGAAACTGTATTTTCTATTCCCTTAACCTAACCCTACACCTACCACTCACACAAAACGTTCTGCTATTTAGATTTTCAAAACATTTAATTCTATATGATTTATAAGCTTGTTTCCTCATGGGGACCCAAAAAAAAATAAAAAATGTCCCCACAAGGTTCAAATTTACTGGTATTACCATACTTGGAGGATGGGAATTTAGTCCTTATAATATACGGAATACCGAAATTTGTCGAGACAAACTTTAGGTTGACTTGAGAAAACCTAGCCTGAAAGTTTAAAGCAGTTGTAAAAGCCTGAAGTTTGAAAATTTTGATAGATTAGATGTTGATAACATGTTTCTAGCATGATTAGCATGTTTTAACATGATTAGTCTGTTAGCATATTGCTGGCATGATTAGCAAGTTACTAGATTGTCGCTATTATATTTCTAGCATGATTAGCATTTTACTAGCATGTTGCTAGCAAGATTAACATATGATTTGCATGTTGCTTGCATGATTAGCAAGTTACTAGCATGTTTCTAACATGCTTAGCGAGTTACTAGCATGTTGTTAACATGTTTCTAACATGATTAGCATGCTACTAGCATGTTGTTAGCATGATTAGCAAATGAGTAGCATGTCATTAACATGATTCGCAAGTTACTAGCATGTTGCTAGCGTGTCTCTAGCATGATTAGCAAGTGACTAGCATGTCGCTAGTGTGTCTTTAACATGATTAGCATTTCACTAGCATGTTGTTAGCATTATTAGCATGCTTCTAGCATGTTGTTAGCATTATTAACAAGTTACTAGCATGTCGCTAGCATGTCACTAGCATGACTAGCAGTGCTACTAGCATTTTGTTAGTATGTTTCTAGCATGATTAGCATGTCACTAGCATGATTAGCAAGTTACTAGTATGTCATTAAAATGTCGTTAACATGATTAACAAGTTACTAGCATGTCACTAGCATGATAAGCATGCTACTAGCATATCACTAACGTGTTTCTAGCATGATTAGCATGTCACTAGTACGGCGCTAGCATTATTAACAAGTTACTAGCATGTCGTTAGCAGGATTAACAAGTTACTAGCATGTCACTAGCATGATTAGCAAGTTACTAGGATGTCGCTAGCATTTTTCTAGCATGATTAGCATGTCATTAGCATGATTAGCAAGTTAATAGCATGTCACTAGCACGATTAGCAGTGCTACTAGCATGTTGTTAGCATGTTTCTAGCATGATTAGCAAGTAACTAGCATGTCGCTAGCATGATTAACAAGTTACTAGCATGTCACTAGCATGATTAGCAGTGCTACTAGCATTTTTTAGTATGTTTCTAGCATGATTAGCATGTCACTAGCATTATTAGCAAGTTACTAGCATGTCATTAACATGTCGCTAGCATGATTAACAAGTTACTAGCATGTCACTAGCATGATTAGCAGTGCTACTAGCATTTTTTAGTATGTTTCTAGCATGATTAGCATGTCACTAGCATTATTAGCAAGTTACTAGCATGTCATTAACATGTCGCTAGCATGATTAACAAGTTACTAGCATGTCACTAGCATGACAAGCATGCTACTAGCATTTCGCTAGCGTATTTCTAGCATGATTAACAAGTTACTAGCATGTCGCTAGCATGATTAGCAAGTTAATAACATGTCACTAGCACGATTAGCAGTGCTACTATCATTTTGTTAGTGTTTCTAGCATGATTAGCATGTCACTAGCATGATTAACAAGTTATTAGCATGTCACTTGCATGTCGCTAGCATGATTAACAAGTTACTAGCATGTTGCTTGCATGATTAACAATTTACTAGCATGTCAATAGCATGATTAGCATGCTAGTAGCATGTTGTTAATGTTTCTAGCATTATTAGCATGTCGCTAAGATAGATAGATAGATAGATAGATAGATAGATAGATTAGAAATATTAGATAGATGAGTTTGGATGAGTTTAAATTGATTAGAACTAGTACATAGAAGGAAAGCTTGATTGAGTCTAAATGGCTTCAGTGTGTTTACATTTGAATTTTGACAGTTGAGAGTTTGAATAGTCTTGGCTCATCTAAACATTCCGTCATTGTAAGTCTATGGGATTTTTATGATTTTTAATCTTCATTTTTATGAAAACCATAAGTCGGATCAGTCTAAAAAGATATAGCAACCCGAGTCAGAACAGTCTGAAGAGCTGGGCTTAGTTTAGTGTTTCTAACTTGAACACGTTGCCACGTTTTTCATTAATAAAATTAAAAACATCAGTGCACAATTTTCCACACCACAGTCTGTCAAGCACATCTTACCAGCAAACATACACTCATTCACATCCTTCTCTCCACTCTCTGAAGCAGAAGTCTCCAAACCCATCCTTTCTAATCATCCTACTCCTTGTCCGCTTGATCCTATTCCATCTCATCTCCTTCAAGCCATTTCTCTTGCAGTTGTACGTGCACTCACTCGCATCATTAACATATCCTTTCACACTGGTGTTTTTCCCTCAACATTTAGACAGGCTCGTATAACCCCACTACTTAAGAAACCCACTCTTAACCCATCTCTTTTAGAGAACTACAGACTTTCCAGGTTTCCCTTCTTCCTTTCATTGCAAAAACACTTGAACGAGCTGTGTTCAACAAAGTCTCTGCCTTTCTCACACAGAACAACCTCCTTGACAGCAACCAGTCTGGTTTCAGAAGTGGACATTCAACCGAGACTGCCTTGCTCTCAGTTGTTGAAGCCCTAAGACTGGCAATAGCAGATTCCAAATCTTCAATACTTATCTTGCTGGATCTGTC
>NW_015540382.1:345485-345963 GCF_001515605.1 Sinocyclocheilus anshuiensis | reverse complement strand
AACTGACTTTCTCAGACCACATTGCTAAAACTGCCCGGTCCTGCAGATTTGCTTTATTCAACATCAAGAAGATCAGGTCCCTTCTTTCGGAACATGCTTCACAACTCCTTGTTCAAGCTCTTGTTCTATCCAGGCTGGACTATTGCAATGCTTTCTTGGCAGGTCTTCCAGCCAGTTCTATCAAACCTTTGAAATGAATCCACAACGCAAACAGATGTTTGCCTACAAAACCACCACTGGCTCTGCACCCCTTTACCTAAATACATTACTTCAGACTTATGTTCCCCTCTAGAAGCTTGCGTTCTGCAAGTGAACGTCGCTTTATTGTGCCATCTCAAAGAAGCACAAAATCACTTTTACGGACTTTTAAATTAAATGTTCCCTCCTGGTGGAATGACCTGCCCAACTCAATCCGAGCAGCTGAGTCCTTAGCCATCTTCAAGAATCGGCTAAAAACACATCTCTTCCATCTTTATTT
>NW_015540382.1:343352-345389 GCF_001515605.1 Sinocyclocheilus anshuiensis | reverse complement strand
ACATGCTTCACAACTCCTTGTTCAAGCTCTTGTTCTATCCAGGCTGGACTATTGCAATGCTTTCTTGGCAGGTCTTCCAGCCAGTTCTATCAAACCTTTGAAATGAATCCACAACGCAAACAGATGTTTGCCTACAAAACCACCACTGGCTCTGCACCCCTTTACCTAAATACATTACTTCAGACTTATGTTCCCCTCTAGAAGCTTGCGTTCTGCAAGTGAACGTCGCTTTATTGTGCCATCCCAAAGAAGCACAAAATCACTTTTACGGACTTTTAAATTACTTTGTCGCTGGAGTGTGGTGGGCGTTCTGGTGCACTATGGCTGCCGTCGCATCATCCAAGTGGATGCTGCACACTGGTGGTGGTTGAGGAGATTCCCCCGCTTTCATGTAAAAGCGCTTTGAGTACCCAGAAAAGTGCTATATAAATGTAACTAATCATTATTATTATTAATTATTATTCAATTAAATGTTCCCTCCTTGTGGAATGACCTGCCCAACTCAATCCCATCTTCAAGAATCGGCTAAAAACACACTTTATTTGACCCTCTAATTCTAGCACTCTCTATTCTCATTCTATTCTTAAAAAAATAAATAAATAAATAAAAAAAAAACTTGTCCCTTTTAGACTTGCACTCTATTCATTTGCTGCTTGTTTTCTTTAAAAAAAAAAAACTAACACTTGCTTTCTAATCTTTTTGTATTCTATCTGTTTTCTTTTCATTTATTATACAATTAACAAAAGCAAAAAGACCTCTAACACTAGCTTGCTCTATTCTTTTTCTATTCTATCTGTTTTCTTTTTATTTATTATATTATTAAAAAAATAACCTTGCTACGTGTACTGCGTTAAGCTAACTGAGACTTGTTATAGCACGTGCTTATCATTGCTCTTTTGTTGATTTTGATTGCTTCCATTGTCCTCGTTTGTAAGTCGCTTTGGATAAAAGTGTCTGCTAAATGACTGAATGTAAATGTAAAGCTCTAGGAGGAGTAGCGTTCAGAAATTTAGTCTAAGAAGAATAATAATAAAAAGCTTAAGTAGCAGATCAGTAGGTTGGCTTTCTCAAGCCAACCTAATAATAATAGACTAATTTACATAGTTTAGGGATAAGATTCCATTTCTAATTTGTAGCTACCAGAAAAATATCAGAAAAATTCCCCCACTCTCTCAGAGAAGCAAATTCCATTTGTCATCAGATTCATTGTAAACTAGGAAAATTCTAATAACATATATTTCCCAAATGTATTTTGCATCACCTGCTGAAAAAATGTTAAACATTAATGAAATTCCGTGTAACTCAAAGAACGTGAATAAACAAACAACAAATGTATTATAAATTTAATATAATTTTTAAACATTATACTTTAAGGTAGTACATATATTAAATTAATTTGATGATGATATAAGGCAACAGCATTAGTAATATTTTTGCCTTGTAAGTCAAAGACACAATTTACCCAGCAGGTGTCACCATTGACTGTGTTGTTGAGAGAGAGAGCGAGTGAGAGAGAAGGACGGGTTGGAATAAAGGTCTAAAGCATAGCATTAATATATAGATGACATGTGTTGTGTTCACAAGTGTTTATTTATTTGACAGGGATCTAAATGAATTGTCAGGATGATGGGAAAAATTCTGAACATTGCTGGAACCAGATACTAAAAAAGCCAAATGTAACTTGCTTATTCTTCCAAATAGAATCCTCATTGTGAAGTTCTGTGATGAATATTGAGCTCCTTTCACACACTTCATTCTCGGTTTTTCCCAATATTCTGCAATTCATGAATGACAGACAGAGCAGCCGCCTTCAGATGAAGACAGAAGGAAAGAATAGCACAATTGTCACTCTCTGCCACTTTGTATGAATAGGGTACAAAACATGGGTGAGTTTTGCATATTTTACAGGCAAAATCATGTATACATGCAGTTTACACTTTTATTGTGCTGTTTTCAAAAACATAAACATTCATTAGTAGGCTATACATAAAACAAACATATAAAAGGTTCTGCTAGAAATATATATATATATATATA
>NW_015540382.1:337123-343210 GCF_001515605.1 Sinocyclocheilus anshuiensis | reverse complement strand
TGCAGTACACAGTATATATATATATATATATATATATATATATATATATATAAACAAACATATAATTGGAACATTATGGAATTGGAAACGGGCTTTCCACTATTAAACTCCATTTGAGAAAATTGAGTAATTGAAGTAAATCCAATACAGTTCGTCACGTCAAAGTAACAGTTAACTACTAGCTAGCAACAGCACATTAGCATGCTAATGCATCCCATTGTCAACAATATCAGTGTCAACAAAAATTTGTTTTTCCAAAACTAATGTATTCAATTAAATACTATTAATTTCAATATGTAAACAATATGAGAGTTTAATCGATCATTTTATTACAATAACCCCTGAATGTTGGATCTTGACTAATGCTGTTAATGCTACAATATGAAAAGCTTGATAAATGCTTGAAATATTTCCTCACCATGGAAAGAGTCCAACTGATGTCACTTCCTGGGTGGCACATTTTTATGCAAAAGGGGGCAGAAAAGACACATAAACATGTCCAGGCTTTCCGGGTGATCAGTCCTAGAAAAGAAACACCTAGAAAAAAAACACCAAGGACCGTGAGAAGGATATGTCAGCATTTTCAGAGGTTCTGTGGACAGAACAGATTGATCTGACCGAACCATATTGTGCAGAGTCAAGATCATTTGGGCTGCTAGTAAAAAGGTTACACCCAACAGCACGCAATGGTTTTGATGAGTGTGTGAATATTTCTGAATCATCTGTGTTTGTTGCAAGCTGTGAAAACAGTGCTACAGTTAAACCATCTGCACATTGTCTTAGCTGCAGTTTGTCAGCATGCTTCACTATGATTGATTCACAATCATACCAGCCAATGACAGAATGCACGTCACTGGATTTTAATCTCAATTTATCACATAGTGGCCATTTCATTATGACTATAGCAGCATGAAGCTTTTCATGAGTTCATACTGTGCTTCATTTCCTCTCAACGTATCAGTTGTATTTATGAGGACCCGTAAGACCTTCATTCATCTTCAGAACACAATTTAAGATATTTTTGATTCATGACAGTATAATGATGCGAGCGTGTGGCGGCGCTAACCCAGATCCAGTATGATGACTGGGTCAGCGCCGGCACCGCCACACGCTCGCATCATGGTACTGTCGTGAACGCGCGTCCACAAGTGACGCAGTAGAGACGAAAATGTGGAATAAATTCGTTATTTTTGTTTTCTTTGCGCAAAAAAGTATTCTCGTAGCTTCGTAACTTTACAGTTGAACCACTGATGTCACACGGACATCTTTATCGATCATCTTGGTACTTTTCTGGACCTTGAACGTGTTAGTTACCTTGCTGTCTATGGGAGGGTCAGAGAGCCCTCAGATTTCATCAAAAATATCTTAAATTGTGTTCCGAAGATGAACTAAGGTCTTACGGGTTTGGAACAACACGAGGGTGAGTAATTAATGACAGAATTTTCATTTTTGGGTGAACTAACCCTTTAATCCTGCTAATATAAAGTCTTCAAGAACCCGAAAAGTACCTCCAAATACGTTTCTATAGATTTAGTCAAAAGAAACAGATACACAGTTAACAGCTTTTGTTGACCATGTCTACTATATGTCAGTGAAATATCATTGATCATTCTAAATGTGTTTTTAAAGCATGTAGTTAAGGACATAATCTTTGCATTTGCATTCATGGTCTTGACAGGGTCTTTGATCAATCAGATGTGTCTGCTCAGTGGAAACGAGCTATAAGTGCCTTTGATTGCTGGCAATGGGCCTTTACCATGTTCCCATAATGACAAGCAATTTCCCAGGAGCTGCTATTGTACCTAACATGAAGTACATTAAACATAGTCCAACATAGTTGTGTCACGATTGAGTGCCATACAGTGTTGGTCTATGCATCAGCTCCACTTAACCTTTTGATGTATCACACATATTACATATAGAGGAAACGATAGCTCATTTTTACACAAAGAGGTTGTCACAGTTGTCACAGGGGGTGTTTGACATTTTTAAGTCAAAAGTCCAGTTACCCAAATGTCCTTAGGCTTCAAAGAATTCATAAAACCACACTGACATACATTCATGCAAAAGTCAAGTGCTCTCAGGACAAGAGTTTTTTTTTCCTTCCATGTCAGCTCTGGGCAAATAAATTGGAATTACAATATTTGTTGGCCAAAACATTGTTTTGTTTTCTACCATGTATTAGATTTAATGGAAAGGTGATGAATAATGACATGCAAATCAGGTGATATTCCTATGAAAAACAAACACGTTTTACATCTAGCGGTAAAAATGAGACTTGCAGCTAATTTTTTTCTGAATTTATGCTTTGAGCTTTTTATCTCACTTCTAGTAAAGAGAGAGAGCGATAGAGAGAGAGAGAGAGAGAGAGAGAGAGAGAGAGAGAGAGTATAAATGTAGATGTCTCCTGAGAATGACCTCGACTTTGAAACTTTGAAATGCACATTTCTGAAACAGCTAACTGACCTTCAGATGTGCTAAAAACCCAGTTCTAGAATGTTTTTATTTTTAATGGTGCATGTTTAAAATGCCAAAAATACAACAACAAATGCAAGACTGGAAATAAGTGAAGGAGTGAAGCTAGGATGAAGCAAGTCCAGGAAGCGAATTTTAAATGTAGCGGGATCATTTGTATCTGTTTGAACATTTGTGAATGTGCAGCCAATAAGAACAGAAACTTTGACATGGATAAAGGTGTGTGTTCATGTGTGAAATGATCAGGGTTTTCATGTAAACAATGAAATTTGCATAAAATTCAAGGCACATGAAATTCAAGAACTGGGCTGCATTTCTCCAAAGCATCGTAAGCCTAAGAAGATCATAAAAACAATCGTACGACTGATCTTAATATAATGGTCTTTTTCCCAAAAGCATCGTAATATAAAGGGTTAGTACACCCAAAAATGAAAATTAGACTGTTTTACTCACCCTCGAAGCATCCTAGGTGTATATGACTTTCTTCTTTCAGACGAATCCAGTCGGAATTATATTAAAACTTGTCCTGGCTATTCCAAGCTCTGTCATTGCAGTCAGCGGGTGTTGCAGTTGAACAATCCACAAGTCGTCAAATAAAGCGCACGCATCCATAACAAAACGTGCCTCACACGGCTCCGGGGGGTGAACAAAGGCCTCCTGTAGTGAATGCATGCGTTTTATATTTATATACAAATAAATACTGGTCTTCTGAAGTCCCAAGAAAGCATACGCTTTAGTTGAAATAGTTTTGACCAATACGAGCAATTGGTGTTTACAGAGACCACAGAGGAACTGGACTCACAATCATTAACACTGACCCCAGGATACTTTAGGATCGTTAAGTGTCGCTTCATGAAGTGGTGGAATCTGAGTGGTAATAATAGGCCTAAATGAATAAAATGGAAAATAGTTATAGATCTTAGCTAGTTACACAAAGAACCAGCAGAAGGGTTTCTGAGATGTTTAATCACTGCTGTGGATGTGGCTTAAGACATTTCCACCAAATCCAGCAGAACTGTGCAATCAGCACACTGCCAACTGAACTGAATTATATGTGTCTGCTAAATGACAGGTACCAAAGCTGGTATTTATAGGATGGCTTCTCAGAAACATCTTTTATCTAAGGGTCCGCGGAAGGTTCAAATTGACGTCAACAAACCTTGCAAAACCTTGAACCCTGAAAAATAAAGAAAAGCATAGTCTGTTGAGTTTGAGTTGTCTTACATTATTCTTGGGCAGGTTTTCATTTAAAGGCAGCCAAGGGAAGGTTTCAGAACATAAAGACTCATTTCCAAAACATAGTGAACTGCTAAATGACTGTCTACTGCCTACATAGCCAGCATCCTGAATGAGATCATGGAGCCTCATGAATAACTGATTTGGAACACTTCACAAAAAATGAGAAGAATTAGAAGCAAGTTTTTAGCACTATACTTTTAGTTTAATTCATATTATTCTAAATAAATGTCTTCAGTGAACATATAATGTCAAACAGTTACTTAAAATATGCCATCATTGCAATTACCTTTTTGAATAAAAAACCTACCAAATCATTGCAAATCATTCCCTTTTATTTTAACTTTAATATATTATGTAAAGTTTCATCTCATGTTTTGTATGATAAATGTACAGGTCGTGAATAGTGTATTAGTAATGTAAGCGAGATTAGCGGCAACCACGCTGGCGATGCTAGCGGGCTATGGAAAGCAATGGAACAAGATCATAAATTAATTATAGATGGTATTGAATTATAGAAGTATACTTAATTATATTAATTATAGAAGTATCAGTATCATTAATGTAAAAAAACGAACTGCATAAACAAACTTTTTGTACCTTGTGGTCTTTTTACTGGTCATCGTGCCACAGTCAATGTCCCTGGATAACGAGGAGGCAACATCACCATGTGTGCCACAATTGCCACAGGAAGGGCTCCTCAGTTTTGTAAACTTCCTCAATGAAATCCTCTTTCTGCTGGTCAATCAGGAGCAAATGGAGCAGAATTGAGTAGTTGTTTGGGACAATGTCCAATTTCATAACTGGTGTGAGAGTGGTTTGAACATCATCCACATTTCAGGATGGTGTTCCTTCCACCACATCAGATTGGATTTGTGGATTCAGAACATTCCATGTAGCAGGGTTCCTCAAATCTTGCACTGGAGGCCCACTGCCCTGCAGAGTTTAGTTCAAACCCTGATCAAACTCACCTATGTGTGATTTTCTAAGCTGTGTCCCAAAGTTAAGTGCACACACTTCGAAGGGCACAGACTTCAAAGGCCAGGCCTCCGAAGTGCATGAAGGACACTCCGCCTTCGCAGGATTTCCTAATTGCAACACCAGAGGTTCCCGATTAGCGCTCTGTCGCATAGCAACGGTGTGAGAGGAGAGCTGACGAGAGGACAATCCTGCCAGGATAGGTGGAGCCAGAATTGCTCATTTTTGTTTTTATGTTTTACGTCATAATGGAGGAGACGGTGATGTACCTCAGGCTTAGCCAAGACCGAGGCCAAGTAAGTTACACTGGTATGCTGCGTCCTTTGTCGGATTACAACTTTAAATGCAGGAATTGGCTTGGAGCTTACTTGAATAATGTAATGATACATATGAAAAACTACAAAATACACACACACACAGTTCAAATGCTGACTGATATCTTACAAAGGTGAGATTTTATATGGTTTATTGTCTTGACCATGGTGATCATATGTAGACAGGTTAGCAAAAATAAAACTGTGAATAATAAAAAAAGAGCATTGTAGAGCTCAAAGTTCAGCAGTAAGGAAGTACATTCGTTAAGTATTCTCGAACAAATATGAAGTACTAAGTTTTCTGTTTTTTCTCGCAGACAGCCACACTATAAAAATATGGTCTTTTACAACATGATGCATTGATGTAGATTTAACTACCCAACAGTATATTTAGAAGGCAACTTTAAATTTAATAACCTTGAACATATTCAGAAGTAAAATGCAACATACACAGTAATGCAGCAGTAATATTAATGCTAAACCATCCTGACAAATTCTTTTTCAGAACAATATTGTATACCTTTATTTTTACTCTCAATACCTTAAGTATATTAGAGTATGCAAGATAATACTTTTACTTAAAGGATAGTTCACCCAAAAATGAAAATTATGTGATCATTTACTCACCTTCAAGTTATTCCAGGTTTGGAATTTTCATTTTTGGGTGAACTATCCCTTTACCTAAGGTTTTAAATATGACTAGTAGTTTTCCCCCAATATGGTATTGGTAGTTACTAAAAGTAGTTTACTAAAGTACCTCAATATTTCTTCTACTAATTACTTTGTCATAGCTCTAAACAATTTCCCTAAATCAGACCAGACCCCTGTACTGCAGGATAAAGCTGGATGTGCCAGAGTTGGACAGTGGGCAGTGGTACATCATACAGAGTGGTCTCCAGAGTGTTTGGCATGCCTCGTTCCACTGTCACTGCATTGTCCTCCGAATCGCTGAGGAGGTGCTGGCCATTCACCAAGAGATTCACCTCCTGAAGACCCCAGAACACATGGAAGCAGGGCTGGGCTCAAAACTGATGTTGTTTTTTCTGATGTTAAACCTAAGCTATGTTGTAAATAGTTGTAAAAA
>NW_015540382.1:322178-336738 GCF_001515605.1 Sinocyclocheilus anshuiensis | reverse complement strand
GGCTCAAAATTGATGTTTTTTTCTGATGTTAAACCTAAGCTATGTTGTAAATAGTTGTAAAAAAAGTACTTTCAGTAATGTATAGAACAAGTTGTTTAAATGTGTACAAAATTGACAAAAAATAAATTAAAAATGAACGTATAGAAGAATGTTTTGTGAAAAAATTATAACCTGCATTAAAAAACTTCACAATGTACATAATTACTTCACTTTTATTTACACGTGAATATGCAAAACAAAAATACAAAATGTACAGAAAGTACTCATTTACATTTACAAATAAATTACACTACAAAAATTAATAATGTATACAACTTATTCATTTCATTTTGAACTTACATCGCAAAAATAAACTACAGAAATTAGGTTGTTTCATTGACAATGTGACATTTAAAAATATATATTGAAAAAGCAGTCTCATTTTCTCCAGAATAGTCCTAAACCAAGAGAAAATTGATACACTTATGAAAAATATAAAGAGAGGTTTGCAATCTTAACATTAGAAAATATGACAGCAGGACATGCATACAAAATACTGAAGTGCTAAGGTTTGGTTAAAACATTTGTAGACATGACTGTATTGTAGACATGCACTACAAAAACAACAAAAAGAAAGACTATTGCCTTATATAGTGGTTGTCTTATTGTTTGTGGGCTTTTTTTTTTTTTAACACTTGTTTAGCTAGGTATTTGAGTAAATGAAAACCCAATACTTACATTTCAATGTGAATTCCCCCACATAACTGTCATCCTCCATGTTCTTTAAATATAAATTCCATCGTCATCTGCACGCAAGTGATTCTGGGATATGGTAGGGTGCGAAGTGTCCATCAGATGTACACTTCATTTTCCTGGGAAACCGAGGGTGCATTTGAAGTCGCTTTCGAAATACGTCAGCCTTCGTCGCGCCGCAGTGACGCAATCGGCCTTGGAATGCGGTCTTCGGAGGGTGCATTCTGAATTGGATCAGCTTACGTCGTGACGCTGTGACGCAATCGCACTTCAAATGCGCACTTCGGAGTCCGTGCACTTCACATTGGGACACATCTCTAGTGATCCTAAAGACCTTGATTAGTTTGTTCAGGTGTGTTTGATCAGGGTTGGAGCTAAACTCTGCATGGCATTGGCAGGGACGGATTAAAGCACGGGCCTACCGGGCACGTGCCCAGGGCACTAGACCATAGGGGAGCCCTGCCGAAATACCACTCCTCCCAGAATGCGATTTCAACAGTCGCATGGACATGTCCATTCAGACAGAGAGGGCATGTGGCCCCTCAGATTTTTGAGCCAAGTGGATTTTGAATGCAGCTTCTTTTTTTTATGCTTGATACGATCACACCAGTGTGATTAGAATGTTCAGTGCTAAATTCAAATCTGTGTTCGTGCTTTGGTTGGCGCTGAGCCAGAGACAGACGCATTTTTATAGCACTGCGCATTATAACCAATCACACATGGTTCTGTTGAGCTTATTAATTCAATAATCAGAGGTGATCAGATGAGTCATTGCTGAAACGCCTGTGTTTTGTTCAGTGCGCGCTCGCTGACTGAATTCTGCTCTATGGCGAATTCTCTCATCACAAACAACAAAGTGCAGATGTGCATACGAATGTAAGTAAGATATTCATTTCACAGAGTAAACAGCTTCAGTGATTTTAATGGGAGTTTTTGAGAGTGCTTAAACTCTGGCTAGACTGAAGTCAATTATAATGTTCTTTGATAATATAAATGTTCTTTGCTCTCTTTCTGTACAATGAAAGTGTTATAATTAGTAACTTACAATGTTTTATTAAATTCACATTAAATACAAAGTCAGTCGTATTAAAAATATTTGATGGCATGACACCCATATCTGGTACTCAAGTAAAAACACGGTTTTTATGTGTAATTAATAGATTACACTAACATTAGGCTACTTTGCCAATTGCCCATTATACTCATAGTTGAGAAACGAGATAGTTAACACGTTTGGAAATATTTCTAATAAAAAAAGGAAAAATTACCGATGGGGGCCTTCGATGGGTTCGTACCCAGGGCACTGCTGCGTCATAATCCGTCTATAGGCATTGGCCCTCTAAGGCAAGATATGAGGAACCCCGACAAAGATGCTCCATTGGATTGAGATTTGGGAAATTTGGAGGCCAAGACAACAATCTGAACTCTTTGTCATGTTCTTCAAACCATTCCTGTAAAAAAATGTGCAGGGTGCATTATCCTGCTAAAAGAAGCCACTACCATCAATGAAGGGAACATCACTGCCATGAAGTGGTGTATGTGATATGCAACAATCTTTAGGGTAGAGACACACCAAACCGATAGAACTAGCACTCGCATTGTCTCGCATCGTCTGCGTCGGGGCAAAATTGTTGCATCAGATTGGTTGAATTATACAAGATTTCCAGTAGACGTGCGTGTCGCGTTGGAAACAATGATGCCGTGACACCAAACCCCTCATGGAAGAAGAAAGCAGTTGTGTTTACAACTGTGACAATGAGCGCTTATCAGGGTCAACTAAACATTGGATTTTCAAAAGTATGTGAAATATGTAACGTTTGCGGCATACAATCTTTAAAATACGTCCAAGAGTTTTACACACGTTCTGTTATTGTGGGGACATTTACACGCCCCTAAATATGACGAAATGTGATTGGTTGCTTTACCTGTCAGTCATATGGCCTCTTGGGCGGTCCTTTGCTATTCAAAATGGCCAAGGTTCCCAGACCTTCTGCTGTCAGTCTGAAGGTCTGGCTATGTGGGACTAGACAGACTATAACTAGCGTGTACACTCTGCGCTTGCGTGAGAGACCATAACTCTCCCATACCAGCAGGTGGCAGTAGTCTGTGTTCGACAAAGAGCTAGAACTGTGGATATACAAAGCAAGCAGCGCTTGCTTTTACCATTGTTTACACCAGCCGCACTCATTACTGACAGATTCATGTAGCTTTTTTCAATCATGTCTGCTAAGTTGCAAATGGCACTGGCGTTGTCAGTTCTTGCTCGTCCTCTTGCTGATAAAGAAGGAAAAAAAACAGATAGAATGACAAGTGTCTGTGCATTCCCTTTTTACTCTGTCATTGGTTTGCTTTTGTCAGTTCCGTTTTTTCTTGTGTGCTCATTCGCTAAGCTGAATAGACAATCAGAGTTATCTTCACCGATTCAACATGCAGAATCATCCGAAAAACATCTGACGGCGTCCGACTAGAGCCAACAGTGTGGAACACAGAAAAAACTAAAGCCGACCGATGCTCAAAAACAAGACATTTCCCGACGGCCAACCGTCAGCTTGGTGTGTCCCGGGCTTTAGATAGGTGTACGTGTCAAAGTCATGAATGTCAGGACCCAAGGTTTTCCAGCGGAGCATGACACTGCCTCTGCCTTCCTCCTATAGTGCATCCTGCTGCCATCTCTTACCCAGGTTAATAAAACACACATCCGGCTGTCTACCTGATATAAAAGAAAACATGATTCATCAGACCAGGTGACCTTCTTCCATTGATCCATGGTGCTGTTCTGATGCTCATGTGCTCAATGTAGGCACTTTCAGTGGTGGACAGGGGTCATTATGGGCACTCGAATGGTCTGAAACTATGCAGCCGCATACACAGCAAATGTGATGTGCTGTGTGTTCTGACATCTTTCTATCAAGGCCAGCACTATGTTTTTCAGCAACTTGAGCTACAGTATCTCTTCTGTGTGATTGGTGGTCAAGCCTTCGCTCTCCACATGCATCGATGAGCCTTGGGCACCCCTGACACCAGTTCACCAGTTGTCCTTCCTTACACCACTTTTGGCAGGTACTAACCACTGCATACTGGGAAGACAAGACTCGTTGTTTTGGAGATATTCTGACCCAGTCATCTAGCCATCACTATTTGGCCTTTGTCCGAGTCACTCAGATCTTTTTGCTTGTCCATTTTTTCTGCTTCCAACACACAAAGTTCAAAAACAGACTGTTCACTTGCTACTAATATACCCAGCCCTTGACAGGTGCCATTGGAACAATATAATGATTATTCACTCCATCTGTCAGTGGTTTTACAGTTTTTCTCAACCGATTTGACACATTTCTGCAAAGTAATGTAATTGCTCTCAAAACACTTAACACAGCCCTCTAAACACATTCTTACCTCAGCCAAGCCTTACCGCAAAAGTAAATACAAGGATCAAACCTACAGGCATATTCTTGAAAGCCGGTTCCTGTCTGCCGTGCTGCTGAGTGGTTTGCGATTGTAACTCAGTGTAGCTTTGTTTTTTTCTGTTTGGAATCTTACTATCACTCTCTGTTGTTTAAACTGCTAAAATATAACTTAATTATCACCATGCTTCTGATATTATCTAACATATTAATTTGACATTGTTCGCTTTCCGCAAGTCTGTTAGCTTGTCATTCGCGCCTATCGTTTCTTTTCTCTTTCACGCCACTATTCACAAGTTCATAAAACAACTGTGGTAAGTCGGAATCATTCAACAAAGATGGTGAGTAATGGCTTCTCCTGTTATTTTCACTTGCTTGCCAGTGTAGCTTTCTCTATCAGCAGCGAGGGATTCACATGTGATAAATGCAGGGAAATAGTTAGGCTGACAGAGAAGATTTCAGAATTAGAGACACGCGTCCAAACTTTAATTGAGGATTATAAGAATGTAAGGGCCTTTGATCCGGCTTTGGATGAGACTAGCTTAGCGAGTCCCGTACACTGTTCAGTTCCGGTTGCAGAGCCTCCGCAGCAGGGCAACTAGGTGACTGTAAGGCGGCATAGTTGCGGGACAAAACACCACTCTTCCGCTCCGATTAAAACATTAAACAGGTTCTTCCCACTCAATGAAAATAGAGACACCAGCCAGCATAGTCCAATGCTTACTGGGATCCAGAGCGCCTGACATCTTGGCAAATTTAAAAGTGCTGGCTAATGCTAAACGTAAATTCAGTAAGATTGTTATTCATATCGGCACTAATGATGTCAGACTTAGCTAGTAAGAGATCACTAAAAATAACATTACAGTAAGTATATTTTAGTTTACCATAAATGCTTCTCAGTACAGTAGATTTAAACTATAATATTTTTAATTTACAGTTTTTTACGATTGCTTACACACTAAAATAAAAAAATAACACGCAGTTAGTGAAACCTTACACTCAAAGAGCAAAACCTCAGCCCAAATCTGCATAACTATAAGCACATTCTCAGCCTCCCACTTTTTGCAAAACATTACACACATTGTTTTGCAAGTTACTAAACACACTTCTCTACATTAGACACAGAAATCTAACATGATGTCACTTCTTTGCCATTTTAAGGCACTGCTTTCCAAAATACAACACATATGAACCAATTGATCAAACACAGCCATCAGGTGTGCAGACACTAAGGTGCTTAACTGTAAACTCAACAATCAAGGTGTAGGCACTATAAAAATGTAACAGGTGAATTTTTGTCTTCAACAAAAATGAAAGGCAGTGGTGCAGGAAGAGGAATAGGGAGAAACATCTTTGGCCACAGAGCTCTTTTGAATGCCCCGGGTCAACGTGGTGGTAACGTCACAATATATGCTGCAGTCACGCAGAATGGGGTCCTCCAACGGCATGCCAAAATAGGTCCTTACAACATCGACCACATGCTCATGTTTTTAGACAGACTAAGTATTGGACAGACTAGGTGTCTGGTTCCATTATCCCAGTACTTTCCACAACACTCTCCCTTCCTTTCCTTTTTCCCTTCTGCATGGCAGTGGAAGGTTTATGATCTCCTACCCTATGTTATACCCCTCATTCAAGCTATGGAGGAGGCCTGTGACCTAACAGATGCAGAGTCTGTGTAAGGATGGATTTGCCATTCGAGAAGATTCTTCTCTCGCTGTCTTGCGAGGGAGGACATTGACCGTGATATGGATGAAGTGGCCATATCCAGCTATACGAAGAGATGATGCTAAGGTGTTTTTTCTCATCTCCACAAAAGTTTATGTACTACTGTATATTGTATTTGGAATATGTTCTGATTTTCAGTGCAAAATGCAGCCTAATTGCAATGATGTACTGAAGGATTTTACAATGTGGTGAGAAATAAATATTTTCATGAATGTGCAGTACTTGCTTCATGTGTTGTGTTTAGTCAATATATTAATGTACTTTAACAATATCTAAAAAAAAAAATACTGTATCAAAAATAGAAATGTTACAAGTGTTTACGATTGTGCACAGCAGTGTCTAAGTGTTTAAAAGAGAATCCAACTGTATGAACCATATTTGTGCCATATGGTACCAAAATTGGGTTTTGTTAAATTATTGTAGTTTTGAATTAAGTGCTTCGTTTTACAAAAGATCTGAGATATTCTGATGCTTGTGTGTGTGGATGTGTGAATTATGTGTAGTGTTTTGACAAAATTAGCCTTGTTTTTTAAATTGTGCCTAAGCAAACGCAAAAAACTGTAAAGTGGCTTAAAGACTAAAAGACACTTAAGTGACTTTTCCCCCATTAATATACCAACCTGCAAATCATTTTTTTTTAATGATATTTTTAGAATTTGAAATAAAATACACATTCAATACAATGAAGGGCACTTCTTTTTTACAAAGGTGTGCATTCTGATTTGTTACATGTTGAGTCTTAATTTTTGGATGAACTACCCTGTTAATGGCTTTTTTTATATAGAATTGTAGAAGGAGGTTATTTCATGCTCTTGTGTAAGGAAGGTGCACAAAGATGAAGGTAATCCAATATAACACTTAATAATAATCCAAGATGATGACAATCCATTCAAAAAATAGGGAAACACAAGTAGCATACAAAAATACAATAACTGGCAACTGAGAGAACTTTTAGCGATGGCTCGTCGTCACTGCGGGCTCTGGCTCTCCATCTGCAGTGGACTCTGGCTGATGCTCCATGCAGAGGGGTGGTGGTTGGCTGGTCTCAGGGTCCGGAGTGGGGCTGGCGAGATCCTCATCAGCATAGTAAACAGTCAGCCGTGAGTTACAGCTCGCCAGCACCCACTCCACGAAGGTGGCGAGGCTGTCTCGCAGACCATCCCCGGACAACTGAGCTCGTGTGGCGGTGTTTAATCCCACACGATAGAACGTGGTGAGGCAGTTGTCCGGGTAGTGTGTTAAAGGGGACATAACACACACAGTTTCACCCAATCTCATGTTAATCTTGAGTACCTATAGAGTAGTACTGCATCCTTCATATCTCCAAAAAGTTTTTAGTTTGATCATATTTATAAAAGAAAGATACAGCTTTACGATTCTCTCCGGAAAAAGCCGAGCTCCTGGAGGCGCACCGTGGGCGGAGCTAAAGATTGACGAGCACTTGCCTTGAGCTCGGATTGCCAACAAAACACAGACATTTGATGCAGTTTCACTTACCGTCTGCAGTTCTGAATCATGACCGGGATCTTTTAGAGCTGGGACCGCTCCATCCTTCAGTATCAAACGATGTGCTAATCCAGCATCGAACTGGGCCTTGTTTATAAAACATTCGTCAACAAACACGCTTGTGAAACTGCGTTGCTGCTCCGGACAAATGAACTGCATCCACTGTTTACATAACATTGGGTTCTTTAGGTAGCTGAACAAAGTTATCTTTCCCTTACAACCAAAAACACACTTCTTTAGAGACATTCTTCCAGAGCGAGTCCCGTGCTGCGCTGCTGAATGAAGCACGTTGTTGGGTGCGCTCTTGCTCTCGCTCTGGTCGATGTGTGCGTTTGTCTCTTTAACAGTGTAAACAACTCTGAATGCATGAAACAGCATTGTACCCCCCCTTTAAGTTAGCGAGGTCCACGAAGTCTCTCATGTGGTCGTCGAGAAAGCAATCCTCCAGCTCCAGCAGGAGGACGAGGACAGCAGGATCGTCCATGACAAAAAAGAAAAACTCGGGGAAACAAACGCGGCGAACCACGCTGCTTCACGCTCGTGGACGGAAGGTGCACAAAGACGACGGTAATCCAATATAACATTTAATAATAATCCAAGATGATGACGTTCCATTCAAAACACAGGGAAACACAAACAGCATACACAAATACAATAACCAGCAACTGAGAGAACTGAACAAGGAGAATTTATACAAACACAGGAGAGGAACTAATGACTTAATTAACTGAACACAGGTGAACTGAATGCACTAATCAAGGGAACTAAGGAAAGCTAGGTCACGAAACAAAACATGAGAACAGAAACAAGGGGCCCGTTCTTCGTACGTCGCTTATTACATCCGAGATGAAATGTCACATCCAAGATGATATCATCGCGCTAATCAGGATCTGGCTAATTCGGTTCTTCAAATGCACCTGTTGTTGATGATTAGCATGACTGGATTGAGTTATCTGAGATAATTGCGCGTTCGGGCTATGTATCGATACTCGAAACCACGATCAGCAGTGCAGCGATTGGCTGGCAGCAAGACAGCAACGTAATGACAATTTCATTAAAAAAGACACCTGACAAAAAACTTTAAAAAATTTCTGGACTTTTATAAGGAAAACAAAACTACATAAATGTTATAATAGATAAATGAAATGTGCACTTTTTTTATTTTGCTTCAATTTTTTTTCATGATTCCCAATTATTTATATTCACGATTTCTAATATTTGTACAGGCTTTACATTTTTATTTCAATGTAGTAATTAGCAATTCATTTAATTTTATATTTGAACAGATTTGTTACATGACAGCATTAATTAAAGTTTCTTAAGGGTCAAGATCAAGTTATCTGCATCTCCTGCGCTCCATCATGCCACTCCCATAATATCTGTCAGCACTCAAATTAATGCACGACTCTACATTATCTGTATAGCATGTGTGTAATACTCTAATACAATTATGAAGTGATTATTTTATGACTAATAAATCTCGCAGTGAGTAAAACCGGCTGCGTCTATAATATTAAAGGCTACACGACATTATTATATTATCTTTAAATTAATTTTTAAATGATTATTATTTTTAATTATTGTCCCTGGATTAGTACGGTACTCTTGTAATAAAGTAGCGGTGGCTGGGACAGATTTTAAGTATCAATTCTGCTTAAAAAGATGCAATCTAATCCTGTTTACATGAAATAAGCCTGCTCCCGAGCAGGTTTAAGCTTACGGACCTGTTGCTATGACAGCAACTCCGGGATGAGCTTCGAAGAACCAAATGATCCAAGATCATGCCAAATCATCAACAATCAAATCCAGCTAACTGAGTTAGCGATGTACGAAGAACGGGCCCAAGGTCCATATGGTGACAGGTTAATCATTGTTACGATTCTTTTTTGTTGTCTGCTATTGTGTGAAAGTTCAAGTCATACATATATTTGCATGTGAACTTTTTAACAGTGACCTTTCTCTGTGCCAGCACTGGGCTATGGCTAGTTACATACAGAGTCACGTGATTATATCATTCTGTTTTATTCATGCAGATTACCAGAACAAGAGGATGGCTTCCTGTGGGGAAAATGTCTCTTTACCTGTGGGAAATCCATTCTAGTTTCAATTAGATTTTGTGAGTCTGCACAAGAAGTGCTCTACTACACAGTTGTTGTGTGCGTTTGACACCTCAGAATATGACAGGTTCATTTCTCAATTTCATTTCCCATATGTGCTAAGAAAACTACTTATTTTAGTCAGGACTGCTACCGTCAAAGGTAATTAGCATACAGTGTAGATTGGCATTATGGTTTTGCAAGAACTCCCATCCGTGCAGCCATGCAGTGATATAACCCCCAGTTAAACAGAAGAAAACCAATCATAAATATAGCTGCAAGCTGCAGTTATCAGGGCCAAGCACAACAGAGGCAAAATTAGAAGCATTGCAGGGTAAGTCAGTATGAGGTGACAATGAAACAGAAAGTTTGGGGTCAATATGTCAAAGTGTTGCAGAGACACACCCTGCAAACAAGCCTGCACTGGCCCTTTTACGGGCCCACTTAGGGCTAGACTTAGGGCCCCTGAGAATTTGCTCATTGGCAAAACGTTCAGGGCCCCTGAGAATTTGCTCATTTGCAAAACGTTGGCCCCTTAGCACTGGCCCTCACTTAGCCCCCAGGAAGCCCTCACTATGCCCACACAGGGCCCGCACTATTAATCTACAACAATACATCAGTTTCACTTTAAATACTTTCCAGCTACTATAACTTAAGTCCTTGGGAAAAACACTTATTATACATCTGAAATGGATGCAATCACCACATAACTAATGTCTGTATTGTCAAAAATGTACAGTAATCAAAAGGATTTTAAATCAATTTATTAAATACAAAATAGAAAACATTCAGTTCAAGTTAATACGGCTACATATAGCCAAAAATGTAAATACACAAAAGTAAAAAAAAAAAAAGCAATGTAAGACTGTAGGATTTCGTCGTGTGAAAGTTGATGTGTGCGAAAGTCTTATCTGTAGTACATCAATGTCCAAACACTCTCCGTAGCTGATGTTGACTGATAGCAAATGAATAATCCAACCTCTCGTAATGAAAACACGCCAGAGCTCTTAAACTCCAGACTCTTCCTACTTTAAAAAAAAAAAAAAAAACTTTTTTACTTTAAAAAAACCTTACTTTAGACTGGCCTTGAAATGACATTTCCCAACGAGGACACAGCACAATGTGTTCAGCAGGTGAGCCATGCTTCTTCTTCTTCTTGAAATTTTATTGGCGGTTGACAAACAACAAAATGGTGTATTTCCACCACCAACTGGAATGGAGTGTGGATCAAAAATTGACTTCCTTCCCCAAATTTTGTTTTTTTCTTTTTTTTTCCTCTTTTTTTTTTTCCTTTTATTTATTTATTTTTTAATTGTCTCCCACAAATTAGTTATTTTAAGGAACTGAAACATAAAACTATAGCATTCATTCCATGAATTATTTTGTAAAATATATCTAATGATCACTCCCTATAGTCGTTTCTCTAAACACCTCCCATAAGCATATACCCGCCAGTGAATTTGAAACAAGTGTAAGATCAATAGCTGCTTCTGTTCCTGTTCTTACATTAATCCTTGTTCCCCTTCCATCATTTAAACATACTAAATCCTTAATCTCCATTAATTCTTCAATCACTATTCCATTCCCATCATTACAATTGTCCCATAACGTGCTATGAGCATTAAAATCTCTGCAACATATGATTTTCCCTTCTACATGTACAATCAATTCATCCAATACCTCTAGTGATAATCTTTTACATGGATTATAAAAATTTATAATTTTAACATTTCCTTTTTTTTCCAATACTTCTATTATTATAAATTCCAACTCCTTTCCTTTCCCTAAAACCTTATATTGTATTCCTTGTTTTACAAATATTATACACCCTCCCCCAATATCTTCCTCTCTATCCCTGCGTATACTATCATAACCTTTAATACTAAAATCTAAAACTGGTTTAAGCCAGGTTTCCTGAATGCATATGATTTCTGGTTTCTTTTTAACCCCTTTTATAAAACCTTTAAACTCTTGACCATTTTTCACTTGTTCAATTTCCACAGCTCTCTTCCTTACATTACATCCACTGTATGTTACCCTATGTTGCCCCCCGCAATTACAGCACTTGTCTTGTACCTTCTCTTCACAGTTTTCAATTCTATGATCACCTCCACACTTAGGGTATCTTTGTTTTCCTTTGCACACCGCTGCTACTGTATATGTCCATATCTCTGACATCTATAACAGCAGAGTGAGGGAGGAATATATGGCCTCACTGCAAAGCTCATATATCCAATTTTGACTCTTTCTCGAAGCACTGAATCCTGAAACTCCAAAAGAACTGATAAACTATCAACACTTTCCCCATTCATTGTTTTTTTTTTACCTTTTTATTGTACTCACTTCACCTCCAGAAATACTTTGTTTGAGCCTTTCTAGATCTTCTTCAATTGGAATGCCTGTTATCACTCCCTGTTTCATTCGTCTCTCACCCAACATCTTCCTTTCATTCACTTTTTTCTTGCAAACATTATCAATTTTTAGTGCTTTGTTTTTTTGTTCTTCTGTTTTACATATTACTAACAGGCTTCCATCTCTCAAAATCTTAGCCGTATCCACTTCTCCTAACTTTTTCTTCAACTCTCTAGACAATGCTATTGGACTTAGATTAACCTGTTCATCTTCCTTTCTGAATTTAAGAATTACTTTATATTCCTCTCTTACGACCTTTTTACGTACAACCCTATTATCTTCATCTGAGCTGTTTCCTTCTAATCCCCTTTTACTGGTTTGGCTATCTACCCAACTCCCTTCATTTTGCCCACTCTTTCTTTTTTCTTGTCCTTTCCCACTACTTATTAAATTCCAGTCATCTGACTCCATTTCGTCTTCATCGATTAACCCAGAAATCATCTTAATCCAGTCACAAACCAGTTTATGTCAACCGCCGTAGACTCCAAACACGACAAAGTCGATCATGAACCCACGCAGAGCTTTAGCAAAACGTCCCGTCTCAGTACTTAGTAATCAGGTGAGCCATGCTGGCTACTGCTGCTTGTTATAGCTAACTCCCTTCTTCTTCTTCTAATAACATTTTATGGCGGATGGCAAACCAGGTTACACCCCTTTTGGTTTGTGCCATTCCACTTCAATTGAGTGGCTAAATAATGGCCAGTCAATGTTGTTTGTATTCTCCTAGTTGCATTACAGGGCTGCCTACACAAAACCTGCATGGGCCCAAAGGATGCAAAAGTTGCTCTGGGCCCGAACGGGCTGGCCCACACTGGACCATCGTAGGATTAATGTGGGCAGTCCCATAGTGTGGCCTGCTCACAGAGAGCCTGCGGTGAGCCCAAAGCTGTGGGCCTAGCCTGGGCAAGCCTGCACTGGGCCTGTTTAGGTTTGGTGTGGCCCTAGCCCACTGTGCCCACAAAAAGCCAGCATGGGCCCAGCAGGGACATGTTTGCAGAGACAGCCTCAGGTTCAGTTTGGCATCACGTCATCAAATGCATTAATGCTAACGGTTTGGTTATCATCACAAAATTGGTCAAGTTGCAGTATGTTTTCAAAGAAATTCGAAATGGTGGACTGCAGGTTTGATCATGGCATAACTGGTATCTTTGTTCTCAGGTATGATTTAAAAAATCTATCAAGACCTGTTTCCTTATGATTTTACAAAATTAATTACAAGCTATTAGTAGTATTTGAATGTTCATATTTTTTGACCACAAGATAGGTTGTCCTGAAACTTTTTGAGTCCCTTCAAAGCATTGTGCCGAAGACACATACTGAGTGTCGTAACATAATCTACATCCCTAGATTATCATCAGTACATCAGAGACAAGCATAAAAGACACTTGTTGTTAATGTTCAAACTGGCATAGGCTGCGTTCCACTTCACTTTTAGACACATACTCGAAAACTTCCCTTAGCACTTCCCCTCAAAGGAATCATTGCTGTTATTTTGAAGTGCATTCTACTTCGTGAGGTGGATGAGGGAAGTTTATATGGACAGACCCTTAACCCCTTGATTTTGACAGAGGGAGCGAGTCTACTTCATATGTACACTTCAGGCAGCTCCATATACCACAATGCAACACGACTGTGACATCACCACAGATTGTGTTCAAATTACCACCACCACAATCAACTCTATGATATATTATTGTTTTTTTTTTATATTTAAAACAGCCCAGGCATACCTATGTTCATATGTAATGCTGCATCAAACAAATTTGTAATCAGGCCATCGTGATGGTTCCGCCAGTAGTGGGCACTCGTGGAACGTAATCAATGTACAGCAGAATCAGTTAGGGAAGATAGTGAGGGAAGGGCATAAAAAATGAAGTGGAGCATAGCCTTTATTGAAAATGTTTAGCCAGAGGAGAACCAGCTCCCCCGGTGTTTTGGACCTGAACCCGCTCTGGTCTCAGGTCGGACCACTGGTTTTCGGATCTAAGTGGACACGTGAAGACCTCTAGTACAAGGAGACAGGAATCGAAATCACATGCAACTGCATAGCTGCAATACTGGACCAGGAATGGGAGGAAACACAGGGCTTAAATAGACAAATAGATTAACTGAAACAGAACAGGTGTGAAACAAGTAAACTAACAAGCAAAAGCAGGCACGACAGGAACAGAACACTAAACCAAACCAAACCAGAACATAACAGAATGTACATTTGACTGAGCCAGAGGGATGGAGGGACAAGGCAAAACTGGAGGAGTTGAATCCCGTGGTGGAGGCAGGTTGACGACGGACCAAGCCGGAGCCAGTGGGATGACGGGCCACAGTGGAGACAAGGGAGGTGGAGCAGATGGCTTGGAGGACCAATGTTAAGTCCAGGATTCAGAGGCTGCCGACTCACTCAACTGGTCAGACTTCTTGTAAGGCTTGGGGACGATGGTTGGCTCAGTACTTTGATCTGGCCCAAGCATTGTGGCATGCTTTGGCTCTCTGTCTGTGATGGGCTCCGACAATTGCTACGTACAGTGGGGTGATGGCTGGCTGGACACTGGATCGGGAGTGGGGCTGGTGATGTTCTCCGCAGGGCAGACAATGAGGGGCGATCAGTTATTCACCATCACCCACTCCAGTCTCTAACCTTTAGGGCAGTAGTGGCCTAATGTTTAGAGAGTCGGACTTGTAACCTAA
>NW_015540382.1:295006-322150 GCF_001515605.1 Sinocyclocheilus anshuiensis | reverse complement strand
GGGGGGAGTGAATAACCAACACTCTCTTCCACCCTCAATACCACGACTGAGGTGAGAACCTTGAGCAAGGCAACAAACCCCCAACTGCTCACTGGGCGCCGCAACAATATGGCTGCCCACTGCTCCGGGTGTGTGTTCACAGTGTGTGTGTTCACTACTGTGTGGGTGCGCACATGGATGGGTTAAATGCAGAGCACAAATTCTGAGTATGGGTCACCATACTTGGCCACAAATCCACAAAAAGCTCTGTCAAGGACCTTCCCCGTAGAGTTGATTACTCTGATGTAATAAAACGTACATACTGTATGACAGGTCTAAAAATTCCCTTGTGTGGCCATCGAGGAAGGAGTCTAACAGCAGGTATATCCATTGTAAAGGGGAACAAAAAGAAAAAAAAATGCTGCAAACTTCTGTTTAGGTCCAGTATTCTGTAACACACTGCTCAGGAAAGACATGAGAATATCCAAAATAACTATTTATTTAACACCGAAGGAGTACAAGGTGACAAGAATCGAAATCAGACTCAACTCAACTACAATACTGGACCATGAATGGGAGGAAACACAAGCCTTAAATAAAGTGTTGCAGATAAATAGCCTCATGGCCATTGCAGTGTGCTGTTCGTCAAATTTGTTGTAGATTTCAGCCTTTATGGTTCAACATTTTTTAGCACAAACATGAGCACAAATTTGGGAAGTTGGTGGCGCTAGAGGGTTTGACATAGAAATCCCAAATTTGCTGTGGTTAATGTTCGGACTGTTTTCAGATCTGTGTGCCACATTTCACAACTGTCCCACAAGCGGATCTATGGGTTGCCATAGACTAACGAGCAGAAGAAGAAGACTACAAATAAAATAGGTGTCTGCTTAGCCCCTAAACATATATTACAAGATATCATGGACATTATTAAATATAAGTAAATAAATCAAGATAAATGATGGCCCGAATTTGAAGAGGAAATATCTGAAGGCCAGTCCCAACTGTGGATGAGAGGAAGAGCTGGGGATGCAGGAGGGTCATCAGCTCCTGAGCAACACAAACTGAAGTACTGACTTCAGGGCTGTGATAGGCATCTGTCATGTGGAGGATGAGGAGACAGAAAGAGAAGAGGCATGCATCTAAATGCAAGCTTTTATTATTATTTTTTTTTTAATGAAACTAATACACAGAAACACGAAAGAAACCATTTCAACCTATATCAACCGCCAGGAATTGACTAGATCATGAAAAGTGGGATGTTTCAATCACCTGATAGTCTCTGTGTAGTGGACTTCGCAGAGTATTCATGTACACGTGAGTGGCTCACATGTACATTGACTTAGACACAAAACATACAATGTTTTAACAGCATCTACAATAAAATATGAATAATTTACATATGAACAACTTGTACAAATGTACACATCCTTTGTGACTTCTGAGGAAAGAAGGTTTGGTGTAAAAACAGGAGAGGTATTAGCGGCTCAAAAATATCAATGTATTGGTATATTGTAACTAAACATATTGTCAAATATTATGTACAGTTTTGTAAATTTCATTATCTATCCAAACATACAAAAAAAAAATGTTGTACCTGTAAATGTATGAATATCTATGTACTGTATATATGATGAGACCAGTCTGATTTTAAACCAGTAGTAAATGAGTGGTAATAGTTCACGAGAATATTAAAAAGTTATCACTACTAAAGAAATGTATAAAGTGAACACAGTATTTGTGAACATACTATTTATGCAATTAATGTCTATTTAATTAAGAAATGGGTCAAATATAATTTCATGTTGGCTTTCAAATGTGATGTACTCTCTCTTAGTTGTGAATAAGTATCAACGTTCATTATTAGGGCTCTTATATGCCCTTGAATACACACACAAATTAGAGTGTCATTTGGTTCATTGACTTGTAACAGGGTCCTATTTCCTTACACACAGTAGAGGTAGTTAGGCTGCCAGTCTCTGGCTCTTGAATTAAGGTTGTACAATCAAGACAAGTATGCTTGACAGATGAGACATTTCATTTCAAGAGACACATCCAGTTCATTAGCCCTGGCGCTGCTGCTATGTAACACAAGCTGTGCTCGAGCCACAGATTAATGGCCAGCAACTAATTGCTGGAAATAGTGAGATGTGTGCTCCTTCATCGTCTGCTTTTTCTGTTGTTCCATCATTCAGCAAAGATCCTGAGCTTCAGCAACTCTTTCATTATTTCAACATAGCCCATGAAGCCTTTGCTCTATTGCTCTCACTTCAAATATTACAGTACACATTACAGTCAGAAATGAAAGAAAAATAGGTCTCTTTTAAGCATTAAATACTACCATGACATTTATTTGCATTTATTCATTGAGCAGACACTCCCAAAGGAACATCACAAGCCATGAGGTGTCATTATTTCACAGTTACAGCACATGACTCTATATGGTATTTTTGGGGGGGAAAGCACACTTGTACATTTGATGTGCTTAATATGGCCAAGACATTCTAAAGGGATAGTTTTTAAAGGGATGATATTAATATTGTATCATCATTTCATTTGTCATCAATGAAAGAAAACAAGTTGACATAAAGATTGAGATTTATAAACATTATTTTGCATTATTTTGATATTTATAAATGCGGCATTTGATATTTTGAAAAGGTCTCTCTTTTTTTTTTTTGCCCAGGAACAACTAATTAGGTTTAAGATTTTTAAGACAAGACGTTTCTTAAAATACAATTCATATATTAATGAACTCATGGTTTGAATTAATATATTTTCATATATTCACATTATATATAACGCTTTTCTCTGACTTATTAAATAGAGTGATTATAAAGTGATACCACATTTTGTTGCTTTTGGATTAATGAGATGTTCTGGCAATCATGTAAACCCACTGAAATGTGTGTGTGTGTGTGTGTGTGTGTGTGTGTGTGTGTGAGAGAGAGAGAGAGAGAGAGAGAGAGAGAGAGGGAGAGAGAGAGAGAGAGACCGGTCCATCCATGAGACGTCCATGAGACATTCATGAGACTTTTCAGAGCAGTAAATCGTCAGTCAGCGTCCAGTTCACTCGAAATGTACATCAAATCTGTGGAGATAACATCATCCCTGCTGGGAGTTTACTGCAAGTCGGAAGGGTAAGTTTCCGCTATGATTATAATCTAATCACATTCAGAGCTAAATGAATGTCACTGAAGAGAATCACTAAATAAAAAGTGACTAACATTAGCTCTGACACCGCGCACTTTGAAAGAATTATTCGACTTTACGCACAGACGGCAGACGTTCCACAGGTGTCGACTGAACCGCAGCGTCTCCGCGAAGAACCATGATCGTTTTCCTTTCGGTGATCTTTAATCCAGTAAAAAAATGCATGGCGATTTGTTAGTAAAAGGCGTGAGATTTTACGCACAACTCTTCAGAAAACGATTAACGCGTGTAAGTTTTACACCAGCACATCATAAAGTCGGTGCGACGAAGTGTATCACTGCCTTGGGGTTCTCCACATTACCCGTCGAGAAATGATTACAAATTTGTTTGGAGAATGTACAAAACCTGAGTGCACCGCTGTAACCCTTAATGCTCTCAGGTTTACAGAAATGCATAAACATTTGGTGCAAGTATATGTTGCTTCTTGGTCATTCCTCAGAAACACAATAAGTGAACATTGTATCGATGTTAAATTGTTGTGCGAACGTTAACTTGTAGCACGAGAGTCTTCAATTCAGATTAACGATATGACTTAGTCGTTTTTTTTTCTTCATAAAACAACAGTAGACAGAAACCAGGGGCTATCAAGCTCCAAAAAGCAGCATAAACGTAATTCAAATATGCACAATATTTCAAGTCTTCTTAAGGCATATCATACAGTATGTGTGGAACAGATAAATTATAAAATAGATTTAGGAATTAATCAAATTCTACCTCTCTTCCCCATAGGCAAGGCATTTAAGTCACATTATGTATTATGGTTGCACACATTTTCTTTTCTCATCCAAATTGGGCATATTACAAATCCAGTGACAAAAAAAAATGATATTTGAATGTATAAAGATGGTGAAAACTGTCACATTTGTGCAAAAAAAAAATTGTTATGAAGAGCCCTGACTACATAATACACTTATATAGACAGGCAAAACTACCAAGGAGACAGAGAGGCTAAGACCTGAGATGAGAGGCTAGACCAGACACAGACAAGGGTTTATTAATGTCTAGGCTTTTATTTATGGTCAAGCATGGATAGAAACCGTCTTTCTTAGCAACGAGACAATGTGTGTCTCACATATTTTCTGATCATCCATGGTCTCCGCGACTGCTTCTTAACAAACCTGCTTGCGTCTGTGCTGTCGTAAGACCATGACATTTCAGACATGTGGACTGAGCACAGCTCGCTGGCAACATCGGTAATATGGATGTCTCCATTCACTGTAGTGAGTCACACATCAATAAGTGCACATTACGCACAAGAATTCAACTTGATGCATTCTCTTTGGTTTTGTTTTTCAGAAACCCCATTATGTGGATATGACTTTTAAAACCCATAATGTGACACATTGGACTGCTCAATGGAGACGACTACGATACTCACCACGACAAACAGCCAAGGAAAAAGAATTCTTCAAGAGCATTCCGAACCCAACGTAACAAGTCTTCTGAATGCGTCCGCTCCCTTCCACCATCACATGAACAATGCGGTGCTGGGCATTCTGCTTGGCACACTGTCCCTTCTGACGGTTATCATGAACCTGCTGGTTCTTTTTGCCGTTAGAAAGGAACGGACTTTACACACGGTAGGGAACCTCTACATCGTCAGCCTCTCGATAGCGGACCTCATTGTCGGGGCTACAGTCATGCCCTTGAATCTGGTCTACCTTCTTGAGGACGAGTGGAAACTGGGTCATGTCATTTGCCAGTTCTGGCTGGTCATGGACTATGTGGCGAGCACGGCCTCCATTTTCAGCTTGTTCATCCTTTGCTTGGACAGGTACCGCTCCGTACGCCACCCCTTACAGTACTTGAAGTATCGGACACGGGGAAGAGCGACGCTGCTGATTTGTAGCGCGTGGCTTCTCTCCATGACTTGGATCATTCCCATCCTGGGCTGGCGGATGTTTGCTCAGGTCGACAGGAAACCAGAGCTGGAGAACCAGTGCGACACGGATTTCCGCTTTGTGACCTGGTTCAAAGTTCTGACAGCCATCCTCAACTTCTACATTCCTTCCTTTCTGATGCTTCTGTTCTACTCGCAGATTTTCATCGCAGTCCGCGATCATTACAGAGAGTGGGAGAACTTTGCTGGTCCGAAGGTGAAAACAGAAGCAGATGACACATTACATAATGGAATGCAACTGCAGATAACCAAAGCCTCGGAGAGAGAGAGTCTGGCTTCACAAGCGTATTCTCAAAACGAGGGCCTACTGGATCAGTACAGCTTGGAGCAGCCTTACAACTCGAGGGACAATAACGAGGACACTACCGATTCCTTGTCTGAGCCAAAGAGGAAGAGTTGCTACAAGAAGAAACCAATGTTCAGGCTTTCGAAACGCACGAGAAAGAGCGTGCAAGACTCCAACGAGATTTCGTTTCAGAGCGACGATGGGGAAACCATTGCTGAAGGCCCGCCATCATTATCTCTTGCCTTTCTGCAGAATAACCCTCAGCCCAAAACGTGCATAAATGTGAACAACTGTAATGTGTTAGTGCCAAACTCTGTTGGCAAAATGTGCGAGAGTGCACCGACTGTGCATGTCGATAATTACACCACGGTTCTCTGCAATCACAGCACACCACCGTCACCGCCGTCGCCATGGGCTGAGAACAGCCCTCCGCTGGACGCCACCAATGCACACCCCGTCAAACAGACATGGCTAAAGCTCTGTGAACAGTCCAAGCAGAGCATCCACAGCATGCGTATCCGAAAGGAGCGGAAAGCCGCCAGGCAGCTTGGCTTCATCATTGGCGTCTTTATGGTGTGCTGGATCCCGTACTTCATCACCTTCATGGTCACGGCCTTGTGTGAGACCTGTGTGCATCATGACCTTCATATGTTCACAATTTGGCTAGGGTACATCAACTCCACCCTGAATCCCTTCATATACCCACTGTGCAATGAAAACTTCAAAAGGGTGTTCAAAAAGATATTTCATATTAATAGATAAAGTTTAGGAGAAAAACTGCCCGTCTGCTCCACTGGTGCTTTCTGAAGCGTTTCTTGTTACATGTTTGTACATTGGTAGTTCTGTGCATCTATGCTTGTGTTATTTTTGGGCATCTTGTATGTACAGAGCAATTTTTTTATTTGTTGCCGAGTGTCAGTTTGACACGTCTGCAATCTGCATCAGATTATATGATAGATTTATTCAATCCATAGTGTTTTAAAACTGGCTGTATTTGAGCACTTATGTTGCTGCTTCAGCACTTAGACCTGATGTAATCATGGTTAAGTAACAACTAGTTAAACAACACTAAAATGACACGGACACCTGAATCTTTGCCATTGAGAGTGATGTACGGTCAGGACAACTTGGGTTTGGTGTGTTTAATGCAGATCATTGTTTAAAAATGCCCTGGCATTGATTATGTTTAAGTAGCATGTGCGGTGCATATATATTTTACAGGCAGATTAATTAAATATGAGTTTGGTCAAAAGCAAATGCACATTGTCTGCAGAGAGCTGGGAAATGCCGCATACAAACAGGTTGAACATTGAAATTCTGGGTGATAATCAAGTATGTTCGGAATAGCACGTGACCTTGTAGTTTTGAAAGGAAAGCAGTGGTGTATATACTATGCATAAATTGTCCATATACATAGAACTCCTGGATTATTTACAATGCAGTGCATTTCAGCTGATCTTTGTTTTTAATATAAAAAAATGATGATGAACAGTGATGATTAAAATAAATGTATAAACTGTAACATCTAATGTAACTCATTATTTGATTAAACTGCGATATGTGAAGACATTTTAAAACATTTTTAGACATAATGACTGCGTCCGAAAGCTTAGGCAGCTGACTTGTTGCTTAGCTGCCTTATCAGGCAATGAATTTGCAGGCAGCATTTGTGCATGAAGGTACCTCACGAAAATGACTGCGGACAGACTTCTGAGGCAGCAGGAAGGTTTAATGATCTACAACAAAATAGAACGAGTTTAGGTGATAACTAAACAAATATTTAATCACTATAATTACTTGCTTGAAATACCATCAAAAGTGGAAAAAGTTGGTCAAAAGCACACTAAATGAGCACCAACCACAACTTTCAGATGCCATCTTTTATTATAAGATATTATAGGTAGTGAAGGATTAATCTAGCTGCCTTCAGAAATTGCTAAGATGAAGGCAGCTCACGATCATTGGATTCGGATGTGCCTTGTTGCCTTCCTACCTCTGTAGGCAGCATTTTTAATTTTTCGGACACGGCCAGTAACTGGATGCCTCTGGTTGATGAACAATGTAACATTAAGGTCATGTGAAAACAAGATAAAAAAAAATGTTTCATACTGCCACTATATCACATACAAAACATGCAATAAACAATACACAGCAGAATGCTGGTATCCATTTCAAAAATACTGCATTTGCATGCCTGTGCAGCGATGAGGTGGTGAAACAGACTACAAATACTTCATGTTATGATAAAGCAATTATACTATACAGTATATAATACTAATGCAGTGCATTGCGTAGTCTCATTTAGTTCTCTTTTTTTCTTCTAACAGTTTGCATTGTCAGCCCTCAATTAGTGCCTGTCACTTTCTGTGAAACCACGTGATTGGTTAAACCAAAATGCCATTCTTGCTATAACTAGACTCAATTAGATGGTTTTCTTCAAATAAACTGAGAAGTGTGTTTTGGCAAATGTGGCAGATGACTCGCATTTTGAAAACCACTGGTTCACATGACAACATGGTTTTGATGTTAAATACTCTTAATTTATTACTCTAACAGGGTATGCATGGTACCAAGTATGGACGGTTTAAGGAATAAACAGAAGAAAACACAATACATCAATATGTTCTCTAAATGTACAGGTTTAGGGAGCAGATGAGTTGTAGCAACACTTCCAATTGAAAATGCAGCTTTCAACTGATCTCTATTTTGCATACAAACGAACAGACAAACAAATACATACATAGATAGATAAATAAATAAATAAATAAATAAATAGTTTAAGGCTTGAATAGCTATACTCCTGTCACGATTCACTGGAACATGGACGAGGAGTAAACTTTGAGAAAACAGACTTTAATAAATAAACCAATGGGGATACAGACTGGAACATGGAATGACGTTAGACAGCGGATGCTAGAAACAGGGAAACACAGGGCTTAAGTAATCGGGAGGCAAATTATATAATTAATAACACAGCTGAGGCATATAGAACTAAATCAACATAAGGGGAGGGGAGGGGGCGCTCTGGAGGCCCCTCAGGACAGACACGGGACGGCAGGCCTCCAGAGCAGTACCCGTTCCAGGACCCATGGCGGATCAGGCAGACTAGGAGGCCATGGCAGAGCAGGGAACTCAGGGGGCCATGGCTGGACGGTCTCCGTGGCCTTGGCCTCACCACTTGGCCCGGCCACTACAGATGGACCCATACAAGCCCCCCCCCCAAAAAATAAATCCTTGGGAGAATATAGTCTTTAGAGGCCCTCCGTAGGCCTAACTCGGGAACAGTGGCCCTCCCTGGGCTTGACTTGGGGACTGGAGCCTTCCTTGGGCTCGACACGGGAACTGGAGCCCTTTCTGTGCTACACTCGGGGACTGTAGCCTTCTCTGTGCTAAATTCAGTGACTGGAGTCCTCTCTGGGCTAAACTTCGAGGACTGGAGCCCTCGCTAACTTAGGAGCGGCCGGCGGGCTTGACTGAGGAGCGGCCGGCGGGCTTGACTGAGGAACGGCCGGCGGAGGGATTCCGGATCGGGATCGGAGACTCTCCAGACACCAGATGACCACCTTCTTCCAGTCGAGGTTGGTGGTGTCTGGGAGTTCCACGGGGAGGTGGTATATGATCCCGAGCCGGAACAGCATCACCAGGGTCTCCCCATCCAGGGAGCTGGCTAGGGCGAGCGGCACGAATACCCTTGCGTAGGTGATCGGGTCGCGAGCCACGGCATATGGGCGGGGAGAAACGAACAGGAAAAAACAAAAGACTTTCTAAAATGGGAAAAAAAAAACGGGGAGAGGGGGGCGCCACTTTCGGTCCTCTGTTCTGTCACGATTCACTGGAACATGGACGAGGAGTAAACTACAAGAAAACAGACTTTAATAAATAAACCAATGGGGACACAGACTGGAACATGGAATGACGTTAGACAGCAGACGCTAGAAACAGGTAAACACAGGGCTTAAGTAATCGGGAGGCAAACAAGATAATTAATAACACAGCTGAGGCATATAGAACTAAATCAACATAATCAGGACCAGAAGAGGAAACTAACCAAATATGGGCATGGAGAAACTAGGGCAAGGAAGGCACATGGGGAAGGAAAACACGGAACACAGGACTGACAACTAGCAACAAGAAGAATATGGAAATATCTTTTACCTTCTGATCACACTGTAAAAAAGTGATGTTCTTCCTCAGTATTTTTCCCATAACTGTGTTACATATTTTTACTTTTGCATCTCAGGTAAATGTATTTGGATGTAAGGATGTTGAGGTATTTGTATTGGAAAACAAAAATGCTTTTTTTTTTTTTTTGCAAAATTTTATGCTATGATTTAGAACATTTTAAAGAAAACCTTGTCTAAAAACTTAAGCTGTGTTTGTGGCATACTGATTTGTCATTTTGATTAAAACCGTAAAAAGTTAGTAAAAACAAAGTGTTGAATGGTATTGTAGACTAATGCACGTGCATTAGAAGCCAAGGGGGAAAATGTACCAACGTTTAAAAGCAGAAATATCAGATTTTTTACTAAAGCATGTACATGAATTCAGTAAAATGGGTTATTTGATCTGTAAAATGATTAAAATTGTCATTTTAAGTGTGACTAGTTTAGGTAGATGAACTTGTGTTTATGCATTATTAATGTAATTCCTGTGTGTGGAGATTACGTCACCTCCCTTTCTGTTGGTGCAGATATCGGGATATTTACCAGGTTTGCTATTATGATATATTGTTATTATATTATGATATTATGTTATTTAAAGTTGAAAAAAAAAATAGACATATAACATGCTAACATGTGAAGTGTTTACAAGTTATGCATACACTTAGACACACTTACAGTTTCATATTTTTATTGTTTATTTGTGATGCCACACCTGACACAGTCTTCCATTGCAAATGCATTACTCTAAACACAATTTAATCTGTATTTGTATGTAAACTAGCTTTAAATGATACTAGTTAAAGACCTTGAGTCATGCATACAGGACGTCCCAGTACAGGACTCTACAGAGGCTGGATGCTGAAGGAGTGCTGCTCATCTCGACTGACTCCAGAGCTCAATTACAGCTTTGGTAAATGTGTCTTGTATCTGAAGCAGGAGTCTGGATTTTCTGGCTGAGTTAGTTCATATCGCCCGTCTGCTTTGCACGGCACCCGACCCGACATATGAACCGATTTATCGAATACAGTTAAAATGAAAAGGAACAGCGTTTATAAGTTTCTATCAGTATTTTCTTGTCTAGTTGTCTGTGTTTTCCTTTTGTTTTGGATTTTTGTCTTTTATTCGATGGTTTTGGCACCTTAAGACTCTTTTTGGACAATTACACAGCGCAAGAGGATTTGACACCCATATAAACCGTTGGTTTGCGGCTGGTTAACGTTATTTTCCAACATTGTTTATAACAGCGGGACAATATTTCTACTGCAGGTTTGAAAAAACCCCCCACACCCGCCCTGAACACTCTTCAGTTTGCCTACAGAGCAAACAGGTCTGTGGACGATGCAGTCAACATGGGACTGCATTATGTTCTGCAACATCTAGACAGACCAGGGACTTATGTGAGGATCCTGTTCGTGGACTTCAGCTCGGCCTTTAACACCATCATCCCAAACCTCCTCAAACTATCTCAGCTCTCCGTGCCCACCTCCGTCTCATGAACACTTGGCAATAACTGTGGAACACACACTATTTATTCACTCATACACTTATTTATCTAACACTCATACTCAGTCTACACCTCAAATTTGCACATAATATACAGTACCTGTACATACAAAAACTGTCTATTGTAATATACCTGCACATACAACTGTCAATTTATATATTTTTATTCCTTATTTACTTGTTCTATTTATTATCTGTGTTTTTTGTTCTGTCACTGTCATTCTGTTACACTGTGGAAGCTTATGTCACGAAAACAAATTCCTCGTATGTGTAAACATACCTGGCAATAAAGCTGATTCTGATTCTGATATGATGCTTTAAAACATTTATCAGAAAAGCGTGTATGCTAACACCGATTAAGATTAGAGAGTTTTTTTAAGTTGTCAAAATATTACATATAAAGCATTAACTAGTCGTAGCACCAGCGAAAACGGCACCACAACTTCCATTCTGCCTGCACTTGTTATCTTATTAAATTAATTTGAAAGTAATTTGTGAAGCGCTAGCTGTGTTCCCATACCAAAGCAAACCGACTGCGCATGCGTGCAAGGTGACCGTGGTCACATGACCTCAACCAGGAAGTGCTTGTCTGGTAAGTGATGTTTCTATCAAATGTGTTTATTGTTGCTCTGACTCTCTGTTTGTCATTTACATGACTATAATTGGCACAGCTCACATTTCCAATGTGGTGCCTTTTACTGTAGTGTGTTTAAAGAACAAACACACGATCACAGTGACAGAGACTCGGTGGTTTACCGAAGCTGTATTACTAAAATCACAATACTAAAGAGCGCAGTCTTTACTTTAATTACGTTGACAAGACGTAATCAGTTGCATAGACGTTTTGTCAGCTTAGTACAATATTAATTTCTTATTAATTTAGACATTCAAGCTTGTTGAAGTGAGAAAAGGGAACTACTACTTCAAAACTAACCAACTTCCCCAAATGTAATCGAACAAGAAATGTATGCGTTATTATAAGAAAATCAGGCTATCAGTATTGAGGAATATATTTTAAGTGTACATTATTACAAATATTTTATTTTGATATATCAAAGATGAAAATATCTGTTGGCTAGCTGTCACTGTACATTATAATCTTGGCCTTAAGTGGTTTGAAATTGAACAAATAAATTATTAATGTTATTATATTTTTTTCAAGGCAAACTATATGTATTTATAGCACATTTATGATGCTAAAGGTTCAATGAAAATCCTCAGTGGCTGAATGCAGTTGTCTCACTGGGCTTGGTTTGCTCTTGTTTTCTGTGTCATTAGGAATCAAAAGCATCGGTCCTGATGGAAGCCGAGTCGATGGAGAGAGGCGCAGCCGCCCTAAAGCTGCAGTTCGCCCCCTTCTGCAGTGCCCTGGAGGCAGGATTCTGGCATCAGCTCACACAGAAGAAGCTCAACGACTTCCGCTTAGACGAGAGCCCAAAAAACATCAAAGGCTACTACTATAATGGTGAGCATGGGGAATGTAATAATGAAAGAGGTGTTTCTGCTGGGATTTGACACCGGTAGCCTCTTAAGTGCTAGGCTTCTGTCAGAACAGATTGCTTAGATCCTGAAAATGAAAGCAACTTTATTGTTGATGATTTTAGATTTGTCTTTCTAAATATCTAATGCCATATTCAGCCTTATTGAATGTCTTTATGTAAATATATTGTACTGTGGTTGAATCTGCACAAATTCAAGTTTTAAGATCTACTGTATGTCCTAATACAGTTAGGTATTAGCCCCCCCCCCCCATCTAAAAAAATAGATTATAATATCAAACTTCACTTCTGGATAACACAGCGTAGTGGAGTCATGTGACAACAATTCACCATACTGCTGTTTGAAACACAGTTAACGGGAACTAACAATGAAAAAAAGCATTTATTAATCTTAATTCATGTTCATTTTAACACTTTCTAATTAAAAGCAAAAGTTTTATCTATTAATATAATTGAATGGATCTGAACTAAGATGAACTAACAATGAATAGTTTATTACCTAACAATAACGAAGATTAACTAATGCGCGTTGTTAGTTAATGTTTGTTAATGCATTAACTAATGTTATCTAACGGGACCTAATTGTAAAGTGTCACCGAAATGTTTCGGTCATGTGTGGTTCGTGTAACAATCCAATAAAGACGAAGAAGAGTTTAATAATATTTAATAAGCCAACGATCAGGGTGCAATCCATGGTATCCACATTAAACATAGACGAGACCGGACAAACACTGGGAGCAAACACAGGGTTTAAATAAGACGGCGGACTAATGAGATAATTAACAATGACAGGTGAGAGAGATAACTAATCAGACACATGAGGGAAAACTAGGTCAAACAGGGAAGACTAACCCCTTGTCCAAATACCCACACTTGCGGTCTTGGCCACTTGAGAGCGCATGCGCGCGACAGGAAGTAAGTGCGCAAGACTGTCCCAGGTCTTAAAAATACCAGAGTGCAGTGCCCTTAAAGCACACTAAACACACACTATCTCGAATACTGCTCCGGAGCGCTATTCGAGGCTTAGTGTATCCCATCATGCATCATGTTCTGGAAATAAATCGTGAGACTTTTTGCCGAGATCTCGCGAGAGGTCACGGAAACCTTTCCAATGCAAGTTAAATATTAATATAATAATTAGATATAATACATATAATTTGGTAGAAAAACAGTGTTTTTACTTTTATTGGTGCAAAGATGAGTAGTGGTGATATTTATTTTGTACAACATTTGCAACTGCTTTTTATCACTAAATTAGAAGCACCACAAATTAAAATTGTCATGTTATAGGGACTACTGAACAGACATTTAGAAGTTGATTTTAAAATGCAAAGTATTTCAAATTAAAATTAAAATAAAGCTTTTTTACAACACTATAAGTGTGTCCTATCAGGTAATGAAAAGTTCGACACACACTTGTGGTCTTCATCCTCATTTGAACACTTGGGCCAAATACAGGAAATACGTCATATAAGTGTTCAAGTGGTCAAGTGCAAAGACCGCAAGTGTGGGTATTTGGACAAGGCTAAAGAGTGGATTTGTGTGGAGAGCAATCACATTTATTTTCTAAAACCAAAATAAGACTGAGCACCTCAAAATTGCAAAACAACAACAACAACATCCTTCAAAAAGGTCTCTTCAAGGTGTGTCCCATCAGGTAATGAAAAGTTCGACACACACTTGTGGTCTTCACACCCACTTGAAGACTTTGGCCAAATACAGGAAATACGTCATTTAAGTAATCAAGTGGTCAAGTGCAAAGACTGCAAGTGTGGGTATTTGGACAAAGCCTATAGGTCCTTGCATACTGAGTCCGAAACTTTCATATGCGTTTTTTCGTATTCGTCATCCTTTCCTATCAAAATGCTTGCTACAGATGCGAAAACGCAGAAAATCGAACCTGGTCCGAATTTTTTTATGACGGACGAAGGTTTCGGAGGCAGTGTGTAAACGTGATTGACACAACGTGAGGTCGTATTTATTTTTCAACGTGCAAAAATTCGGACGAAAAATTCGGACTCAGTGTGCAGAGACCTTAAGTGTGTGCTTTGTATTGTTAATGTATGGATTTCGAACCCACAACCTTTGGGTTACGAGTCCGACTCTCTAACATTAGGCCACGACTTCCCCAAAGTGTGGGTATTTGGACAAAGCCTATAGGTCCTTGCATACTGAGTCCGAAACTTTCATATGCATTTTTCCTTTTTTTTCGTATTCGTCATCCTTTCCTATCAAAATGCTTGCTACAGATGCGAAAACGCAGAAAATCGAACCTGGTCCGAATTTTTTTATGACGGACGAAGGTTTCGGAGGCAGTGTGTAAACGTGATTGACACAACGTGAGGTCGTATTTATTTTTCAACGTGCGAACATTTCGGACGAAAAATTCGGACTCAGTGTGCAGAGACCTTCAGACTAAGACAAGACTGTGACAGAATGCAGACTGTAGTGTGCTAGTGTTGCATTCTGAATACAGCAGCTGTCCTCAATGTGAATACTGGCGAATGTAGTAGATCATTTAGGCATGCATACAAAACATGCACACACTGTCTGCAATATACATGCATACTTCTGAAATATTAAGAGTAGTAGTGTGCTATCCTAACATAGCCATCTTGTGTTTTTTCCGCTTCTTAAACAATCAATATGACACTTTCTCTTGGACGTTATGCAGAAACAAAAGTGTTTATTTATAGATGCCACTGTGGCAATACTCCTCTTTCAGGTGTGTGTCACCAATGATTCATTTATAAATTTCACAGCCGAAAATGTCTGAGAATATTTAATCCACCTTAAAGCTGTAATTTAATGCAAGTGCTTTGTTATAAATTGCAGGTGATCCTGTTGGCTTGCCGACACGCTTGACCCTGGAGTTCAGCGCATTTGATGTGTAAGTTTTCTGCAATAAAACCATGTAATGTAGTTGGGTATTCTGAAAGCCTTGGATAATGGCCCCAATATCACGTCTGTTACTTGTGAAATTAATGATTTTTTCTTGCCAGTTAAATCCTCAAGGATTGTTTCAGTAGAATTAATTTTACATTTATGACGGGTGAGTAATTGCGCTGACTACACGGCACAGCTATTTGCAGCCCTGTAGTCTGGTGGAGACAGGAGAAGTGATGAGGGGGTTACGTCTGAGCCCCTGCAACCATCTGCATCCACGCTGCTTTTCTCCAAGAAAGGAAAAAAAGCATGGCGACATTATAAAACAGATAGATCCCTTCAATTCGTAAACATAGGGCACTTTCCAATCATTCGATTCAAATGGCTCTGCAAAAGGCATAGGGAACAAGTGTACACAAGTGCATTACATACAGATAATGTGTCAAGCTGATATTCTATTAATTCTGTTCTAGAATTCTATTATGCATTTTTCTAATATTACTATATAGGTTAATTGAATTTAAAATAAGGTTCCATTTCTTAACAGTAGCTCAATATGAACAATGAACAATACTCATTTATACATTTTAGTTCATGTTCATTTTAACATTTATTAATACATATTTAAAATGAAAAGTTGTATCTGCCAATGCATATGGTGTAACCATCCAAAAACGTATGATATTTGATATTTATCAATTCATGGTTTTGTAAAAAAAAAAAAAGTGCTAGTTATGCCACATGACGTCAAGCTGATATTCTATTAATTCTGTTCTAGAATTCTATTATGCATTTTTCTAATATTACTATATAGGTTAATTGAATTTAAAATAAGGTTCCATTTCTTAACAGTAGCTCAATATGAACAATGAACAATACTCATTTATACATTTTAGTTCATGTTCATTTTAACATTTATTAATACATATTTAAAATGAAAAGTTGTATCTGCCAATGCATATGGTGTAACCATCCAAAAACGTATGATATTTGATATTTTCAATTCATGGTTTTGTAAAAAAAAAAAAAAGTGCTAGTTATGCCACATGACATTGTGAGAGCTGAATTAAATGAACATGAGTACATGCAAAGAGTACATTTCTAAGAACTTGGCACATTTTTAAACTATGTTTTTGAAGGATTTCCCTTTTCTTTATGTTATGTTTATTGACTGGTTTCTTTTGTCATGTTGTACACTGTATAAAAACAGTAAGCCACTCACAGCTGTACATTACAGTGATTTTACCATAATCCATAGTATGTAATGCTATTATGGTTAGCCAATCAATTCAATTCAAGCTTATTTGTATAGCACAATGCAAATCGTTGCAAAGCAGCTTTACAGAAAATTAAAGTTTCTACATTATATTTAGTAATAGCTTATCAGTGGTGACTATCTCAAGCTGATGTCCATTTGGCAGAAATGTACGGTAAAAATTAAGCAGTTAGTTAATGTCAACAACTAGTTAGTCAACATTTCCTGGTTGAAGAGCTAGCGTGTTAATGTCGGTACATGGTGCAAATAGTATACAATACAGGTTACACTGTGATGCTAAAAGAACAAAACCATGCATATAGTGAATATACCCAAATACAAGTAATATAGTGTATGAATTTTATGTTTCAGTGATGGAGCCACACCTGCTCGCTGCTGTCCAGCCTCTGGAACTCTGTACAACACCAACACATTAGAAGCCTTCAAAACCGTTGACAAGAAAGCTCTCCTGGATAAAGCAGCCAATGAGGTGCAGTGCTTTGATTCACTCATAATTAATTGTGCCTGTTGATAGCGTATTTGATTTGCACTCGCTGCCTGCATAGATCCAGTGAATGAATTATGCCAGTGGTTGTCAGTTCCAGTCCTCGCGTACCAGCGCTCTGCATGTCTCTCTTGTTTAACACACCTGATTCAGATCAGCAGCTCATTAGAAGAGAGCTCTATATATGAACTGTGTTCTGATTGATAGGGTCCCTACACAGTGTTCACTGCTCCCTACTCCTGAGCACAGGGAAATCAGCTGAAGTTTACGGAGCATTCATTCACGGATTTGCGCTACGCCACGGCCTGCAGCGTCTTCACACACAGATGAAAGTGTGAAGTGTGATATAATATACCTCTGTAAATAAATACAGTTTAAATTCAAGTCTCGCACACTTTTATGCCCTTTGAATGGAACAAATATGCTCCCTTCGAACTGGAATCATGGTGTAATATCCTGTGATGTCCACTTCGCAGGGCACTTACTGTCGAATAGAACACACGTCTGAAGTGATTAGAGATACATACAAAATGTGCAGAGCGGTGGTACATGAGGACTGGAATTGAGAACCAGTGAATTATGTGATTTCTTTCACAGTGTATCGAGATGCTGAACATCCTTCTCCATCATTTGATAAATTACTGCTGCTATTCGTAATATTCTTAATACAATTTCATTTACTGCCTGCTTTCTGCAAATTGTAATAACACAATGATAATTGCCGTGGCCAAATAGTACAGACTTTTGCAAAAAAGGCCAATAATTTAGTTTGTGCTAAAAGAATGTGCTCATCCTCCGGCCATCACATATGTAGATGAGTTTGTGTCTTCATCAGATTTGGAGAAATGTAGCATTGCATCAGTGTCTCTGCAGTGAATGGGTGCCGTCAGAATGAGAGTCCAAACAGCTGATAAAAACATCACAATAATCCACAAATAATGCACAGCACTCCAGTCCATCAGTGAACACCTGGAGAAGACAAAAGCTCTCATTCTGACGGCACCCATTCACTGCAGAGCATCCATTGCTGAGACACTGATGCAGTGCTACATTTCTACTAATCTGATGAAGAAACAGACTCATCCTAATCTGGGATGGACTGAGGATGAGCACATTAGGGCTGTCAACAAAAAAATTCGAATTTCAAATATTCATCGAATTTGAAATAAAAATCCACATTCGAATGCAAAAACGTTGCATTCGTTTCGTTACCGAAACCAAGCTGTTCACACAGAACGCATATTTATCGCATTTTTGAGAGAGACATCTATCAGCGTTGCACCCGCGTCTCGCAGAGAGTGGCATGTTTAGAAAGCCATGTAAAATTAATGTAAGTTAAATTTTTAAGAAACGTGTCTCAAGACTTTATGGCGGTTTTCCCCATCCCAGTTTTTAAATGAAGAAAGTACTCTTTGTGATTGTTTTTTTTTTCTTCGGTCCTTTGTATTAAACTATACATACATGCATGATGCTGTTTTGTTTCTAATTGTTTAAGCAACTTTATTAATTATATAAGGTTTATAAACATTATTTTAAACATTATGCTCTTTTTTCAAAGATAGTCGTGTTATTTTATTATGCTTTGAAGAAACGTGCATAATATTTTGTTCGATGCGCTCTCTTGTGGCCTCAGGAGAGAAGCCAAAAGCTTTTTCCCCCTAACTGAAATTATGCCTTTTAAATTAGAGTATAATTCGAATATTGATAATATTTAAGTAAAAAATTCGAATGTAGTTTTCAGCCATTTTGACAGCCTTAGAGCACATATTTAGTTTTTCGGTGAACTATTCTTTTAAGTAAGTGCATCAGCTGGGTATTTGAAGTGGGACGCACCTAATGACTTAGTTTAAATGCTAGGTTTTTGCACTGAAATACTGTGCACAAAAGTGCTGTTTGGTGTTTTGTTAAGTGATTTTGTCCCAGAATGTGTTTCACAGCGTGAATGCATATTGCATTTGCATATACTAAATTAGAAATAATTTCTGGACATGTCAGTTTAATTATTACTGGTAATGTTGTCTTCTTCACAGATTTGGAGCGTTATTCAGTCAGGGGCTGCGCTGGAAGACTCCTCAATACTAAACAAATTCATCCTCTTGACATTTGCGGTTTGTATGCCAACATTTTAGAAAATGTCTTTTTAGATTAATGTCCTTTCAGCCATTTGTTTCTGACTGGTCCTTTTGTTTATCCAGGATCTGAAGAAATATAATTTCTATTATTGGTTCTGCTTTCCTGCCCTTTGCTTTCTGGAGGGGGTCCAGCTGGAGCAGGAGCCGGTGTCATTAGAGCACAGCTTCTCTGCCAAACAGGTGCGGAGAAGAGCCCGCGTCGATAACTCACTTCTGACGAGGATACTTTGTGTGAAGGATAATGAGCCATTAGTCAGTGCATTATGGAAAGCATGTGCTGATTAGAATTTTTAATTCAATGTTAATTATTTGAATGCATAATGTCATATAGGCCCTAAGATGACTGATGTGGCATATACAGTAGCACCAAGGAGTATTTGGAAACCTGTTCTGTTAAAATACTTTCCTCTCTGTATTTTAGCTCCAAGTAAGTCATTAGAAAGTGAAGATGTGTTATTTTATTACCCTCTTCCGTTCAATTCAAAATTAATTTACAGTATATACATTTCCATGAATTTATTCCATCGTAATGGCATTCACTAAATTCAAATTGCATCCTGTTCGCCACCTCGATTCAAGTGATTTTTTGTTCTAAATGGCACACTGTCCTTCTTTACACCAGCTGTACAATTTAGAGTGCATTTCAGTTCTTGCCTAACTATTTTCCAACCAAGCATAAACTTTCATTTTTTCATGAGTTAATGAGGTGGGCTGATTGCTTTGCATTGATCTGTTTCACAGATATCAAGCCTGCAAACGGCGTATGATAATCTCTGCGCCTCCAGCGGTACGACGGCAGTCCCACATTTTCTGCTCAAGTACACAGATGAAAGTGTTGAAGTCGCTCCTCTAAAAGACTTGAACTCCTTCTTCCCAGACCTAAAGAAGGTAATTTACAGTAGAAAGCTGGATTATTACTAATGGAATATTGCAAATTCTGTCAACAACATTTGAGGCTTGCTCTAGATTACCATAATTATCAGAATTTGTGTTCTGTTGTTGTAATATGGCATGTGTACTGGTTTGTTTTGAAGATTACTGTGGGTGTGTATGACCCATGCACACTGCCTCAACATCCTGGCTGGCCTCTCAGAAACTTTCTCGTCCTCCTCGCAAAAAAATGGTATGTCTGTAATGAGCTTTTCCAACACGCATCCCACTGGTGCTCAATTATAGCCCTGTTTCCACAGCTCCACTCTTTTCCTCCTGACATCACTTTCAAACTCGAAAATGTTTGTTCTGCTACTAAAAAATGTGAGAAAATACTATTTCCAACCATCTGCTAATATGTTGGGTTTTGTGGGAATCTATTGCGCTGCTTGGCCAATCAAGGGTGTTGTTCTTTTGACCTTTTTTTCTAAAGTTTGATCATGTACATTCAAATCATATACAGTACTATGATGTTGCTTATTCATTAGTCATGTAGCCGAGAAAAAATACTATGGCAGCACCTTAGAACAATGCTATGTCCAGTGTACTTTAATAGATCACATAGTACTGAATGATTACTATGTTCATATACCGAGGTTTATACCAAATATGCATTTATTTCATACTAAGTATACTTCAAATCCATTAACATATCACTTAAGACTTACTGATATAAAATTATAATTAAACTGTATTTGGAGTATTTCTTTAATGCACATTTCTTAATATTATGTCTAAAACGTGTTTTAATATCACTATTAATAAGGATTGTATGATCTCTGTATAATATCAGTCTTTAAATGCATGATATTTAAAGTGTACCTGAAGTGTACTTGCAATAGGTCTACTTTAGCACAATCAAATATACTTCAGTATACCTTTAGTTGGACTCCAGCACTACTTCCGCACAATTATAGTGCATTAAGCACAAGATTAGTTGTTCCAATTTAGCAGACTTTAAGTATACCAGTTTAGTATACCACAATTGCAGGGTTTTTTTATTAAGCACATAAATATGTAGATGTATTTTTAGTATACTTAGCACAAAATACATGCATTTCAAATACATTTTAGTATATATATATATATATATATATATATATATATATATATACACATTTTTTTTCACTAGGGATTACTATGGCTCCACATCTAAAAACCGGTGGATTGATTTACACTTAGTAACTTGAAGCATTTTGATAGTTTGCTCATTTCATTTACACTTGGTCCCACAAATATCTTCAGAAAATAGATGTAAATCCTGAGAGAATATAGCGCTCATCAGTTTTAATGAAGATAACTGCGTCTCAACCTTCACAATTTCATATGCACCAGAATATGCACCCGCCCCAAAAACATGGTATTATCATTGTACCATATCTAAAAAAAAACATGGCATTACCATGATGCATATCCGAAATTAACATGAAAAATGATGCACTGTTCATTAAATGCAGTGCAGGTGGAAGATTTTGGAAATAATGCTGTATTTTGCAGCTTTCCGAGTTAAATGTCATCTGTGCTGACTTCTCTAGGCATCGTTTCTTTGTAATGGTAAGCTTAAGGTCAAAGACCGCGTGTGCTTATGGTGGTGTGTGTTTGTGCGTGTGAATGCCAGGGGTTCACAGCTGGATGTGCTGGAGGTTCTGTGCTTCAGAGACAGGACTCTACAAGGGAGCCGCTCAATTCGGCACAGCATCATCTTTCGGGTCAAGCTTCCAGACCTCACGGCTTCTGCAGGTAATTTATCATCTTTGCCCGAGTGTGTATACACTCAGTGTATTTTTGATTTTACAGCTGGGTAATTTTGTTATATTTTGTAAACCACATTTAGTCTCGTTTTTATTCGTCAACAATATTGCATTATACATTTAATTATAGTCATCGTCACATGACCAGCATTTACGTTGCGTCTCGTCTCGTTTTCGGCATGTGATAAAGGTTCGTTGATGACGATATTTAGTCATAAGTTTCGTTGACGAAAGCAACACTACTTGAGACGCATAAAAACAAGCAAAATATGATACAGTGGCCAAAGATGTATTGTATGTCTGATGCATTCGTACAGTTAGGTTGAACTTCAAATATTTATTTACAATTATTTTACCTGTACGACACCAAGCAAAGTGCCTTTTATATTAATATTGAAGTCAGTGTAGCTGTAGGCATGTGTTGCATTATATTTATGTTTACTAACTTGATTATGCAGTATGTCCAAAGAGTGTGGGTTGGGAGAAGAACGCTAAAGGCGCGATGGGACCTCGAAGTGTCAATCTCAGTGAATGCATGGACCCTAAAAGGTACGAAACACCTGGCGTCAGTCTATGCACTTTTAAAATGGTTTTCTCTATGGTATGTGAAACATTTCGTTCATTTCCTCAAGGCTTGCCGAGTCTTCTGTCGATCTCAACCTGAAGCTGATGCGTTGGAGGCTGGTCCCGTCTCTGGATCTGGATAAGGTCGTGTCCACAAGGTGTCTGTTGCTGGGAGCTGGGACTCTGGGCTGCAATGTCGCAAGAACACTGATGGTATGAGCCATTTGATTTATATTTGATTATCAACAGCTTATCGCATCTGACAGGTGTCAAAAAAGCTTTCATTGCCTTCAGTATGGATTTCTTGGCTTGCTTTATGTCATTTATGTGCTTACTTGCCTTTGCCATAATCGCTTCTTAATGGTTTTTTAAATAGTCGTAAGCCTAAGACTGTAATTATAGAAAGTAAGTCGCAGATGCTTCTATTTCAAAATGATAGTGGTGTCCCTGAGATGTTGGCGGTATGAAAATTAAAATGCATTCATGTCAGTTAATTGCAAGAGTAAGAGTGTTTTTACATTTGGTTCCAACAGCGGTTCGCAAGAATTTTGGCTTATACTGTATGTGAACGCACCAAATGAACTCAGACACTTTTATAGCATTATAGCAATCTTTCAGTGTTTCATCAAAGTGAAAGAATTACTACTGAAATATATTACTATAACTGTAGAATAATATTCTAATAACCAATTTAGGAGTATTATCAGTGTTATTACTAATAATGACAGCAGTAAATAGCAATATAAAAACATAACTCATTCAAAATTGGAGTGGTCCAGATTTCAAATATCAGCAGTGTGAAGAGAAAGTGGTCTGACACCAATTCACAACTGAGTCAGGGACAGTTTGAAAGCAAAGAAAGCTTTTTACCTAATTTTACCTAATTTTACCTAATTTCACAAGAGCAACTGAGTGTGAAAATTTTCACGAGCGCTATATTTGCTTTTTTCACACCGGTTTATTTATTTATCCTTTATTTTTACTAGTTTACTGGTTTCAGAGGAATTGTGCAAATCATTTAATGGTGCAAACATGTCAACAAAACAACAAAAAAAACAAAAATGCATGGGCACTGTATCCAGTGTGCTTGGCTACACTATGCCTCTAATGATCTGCATTATTTAACTGCTTAGAAAATGTACACAAACATCCCCTTTTAATAAAATGACATTTAACTGGAAAATAGTGCAAACTTTTGTCAATAAAGCACAAAAATCTATAAGACAGGCGGTGTGTTTGTGTAATTTAAATGCACATAGCATACAGTATCACTACAGCATTTGCTTGAGCTGGATTACGCTGAAATACTGATGTTTTCTGTTCTTTTTTTGAGGGCTGGGGTGTGAGACACATCACTTTCGTGGACAACGCGAAGATCTCCTACTCGAACCCAGTGCGGCAGCCGCTCTACGAGTTTGAAGACTGTCTGAGTGGAGGGAAGGCTAAAGCTCTCGCCGCGGTAGACAGACTGAAGAAGATCTTTCCTGGCGTGGTGAGGACTTTGAAATGCTACAGTTGCATGCTTTCCATTTTTCACTGCATATTAGACCAGGGGTCTCAAACGCAAATGCTTGAGAAGCACTAGGCAGTTACAATAATTACAAATGGTTTACACAGTGGTGGACAGTAACAAAGTAGTTTTACTTCGTTACTGTACTTAAGTACATTTTTCAAGTATCTGTACTTTACTGGAGTAGTTTTATTTTGAGTAACTTTTACTTTTACTTCACTACATTCCAAAGCATAAGATCGTACTTTTTACTTCACTACATTTCATAAAACATATCGTTACTCCTTATAATATATCATGTGCTCTGACACGCAGAAGCGGTGTCTGATTCAAGAACGAACTGATTCTTTTCAATGAGCCTTTTAAATCGGTTCGCAAATCGCTCCAATCGATTCATTCATGAATTGGAATGAACCGATTGCAGTTGTTCTCGAGTCGACAACTCACTGATTCAAATGAACCGTTTAGTGCGAGTCTCCAGTGAACTGAATTCACAAGTAAGAACCGGGAGATCTTGTGAGCGCGCGTGCGTCTGATGCTGCTAAGTGTAAGTTACTAATGTCGAATTTTAGGATTAATTATTGTAACTGAGTGGGAAGTGATGCCCTCTGGGGGCATTTGGCCAGGGGTGCTTTTACACCACAGACAAGGTTTGAGAAGAAAAAAAAATAATTATGAAAATATCATGATATTTTCCTTATTATATTCATTATTTCCTTATTGGTTATTTTGGGAAAATCCCAGGTATTTTGAGCAGTAGGATTATAAAAAAATAAATGCTAGTATAAAATTAAGTGATAAAAGTAGCCTATATAAAACTGCAAAATAAACATTCATCTATCGGTATTTTTTACTTAAGTACATAAAAAATCAAGTACTTTTGTACTTTCACTCGAGTAAAATTGAAAACTGAGTACTTTTACTGGAGTAATATTTTATTACACGGATCTGTACTTTTACTCAAGTACTTGATTTGTGTACTTCGTCCACCACTGGTTTTACAACCATATATTTGAACTGTGTGTAATTATTGGCACAGTTAAGCAACCCATCCCTCCCTCACACCTAGCAGACTGATCTGTGTGTTTATTGGACTAATGATGCCTAAATAAACATCTGAGAGGCTGTATGAACCTATACTGTGCGAGCCGTTAGTTTGAGACCCTTGGATTAACCAGTAGGACTCAATTTCAACATGCAATTATCCACAACAATAAAGTCTGAATTATTCATTTTAATATTGATGAATGTTATTTGGCTGTTCTGCAGATGGACTGAGAAGCTAAACAATGTGTTTGACCAGTCCAGGTCACTGGTGTTCATTATCTGAGGAGTCTCATAGCATTGTTCATTATAACCCATGTTCATATGAAATGCAGCCTCATTTATATTCACTACTCAACGGTCCTCTTATGCATCACTGAGCAGAGCGTGAGGACCGGCTCTTATGGCTTCACGCAGAAGCACATTTCCTTTTCTGTTTTCACTGCAGTTGATCAGTGAACTCCCAGACTCAAGTCTGAAAATTTAAGTTTATATTGTAAAAAAGAAAATAATTCTTAATTGACTTGCCTGGATAAATAGAGGTAAAAACAACAAATTACCAAACAAGGAACTTCATCTGCAGTGGAGCTGCACTGGTTTGTCTGAACAGCTAGTTGGTCGATGTGAAACTGAGGTATAATCGTTGCTTTCAAGGGGATGCATTTTGAGATGTAATCTTGCACATGAAATTCACACATGCTGTGCTTGTTTTTTTTTTTTTGACTAAGCACCAACCCCCCACCCAATAATTGGTCTTATATGTCAAACCTTTGGTGATTTTAGCATTCTGAACAATTCAGTGAATGAGTGCGTCATTAAAACGAATCAAACAGATCATGGGATTGAGACTAGTTAGTGAGTCTTTTGGAGGTTTTAATTTCACGTAATTTAGACTACACTTGTTGTGCTGTTTTTTGAAGTAACATAGTTTCTCCACCGATGCATTGTATTATGGTGTGTATTAGTGGTAGTCTGTATGGTTTTAAGTAGGGGTGTAAATCAGATGGTTCATCATGATATGATCTGATATCGATTCTCATAGCCAAGTTTGATACGATATTTGCTGATACCTCAAAAAATGTTGTGATTGCCTATTTTACACAACCAGCTACATTTTTATGAACTCACAAATGCAGCCAATATATGTTACATCAACATTTATTTGAATTTCCACATCCTGTACCCCAATTGAGACATCCACAGCAAAAACAAAAAAAATACACTTTTTTTTTACATTTTTACAATACATTTTTTTTAATAATAAAGAAAAATAAATAATTGGAAGTCACACATGAGCTCAATAATCTGATGACAGCTTATGACCTGACAACAGTCAAGAAAGTCTTTCGGGCTTCAGTGCTAAAATGTGCAATGTTTAAAATCTAGTGAAAATCCTCATTAGGAAACAACAAAAACGATGTTGTAGGGTAAATACATAATAAAAATAAATCTGTTAAAACAAATTTTAATTTGAGACTTTGCGGGGCTCAAAGCTAATAATCTTTTCTACAGGCCATCAGATTGCAAGCAATAGCACAAATAAATACAATTGAACAAAGACACAAATGAAATAAACAGAGCTTTTCGGGTTTTTCAGGTAGGTCTGAATAAAGTAATCGAATATAAAATAACACGGCATAGTCTTCACTGTATAAATTAAATATAGATCAATCCTTTTTAAAGTTACAAAAGTTATTCAGCCAACTAAGAGCAGTAAGAGATTTTTTTTGTCTTTTGTTGTTTGATTAACATTAAAAATAGACAGCAGCAGGTTTATTATTCTGCTATCACTTTAAGTATGAATGCACAGATCCATACTGATACACGCGTGTTTTCTTTGTAAGCTGTTTACGTTAGTTCATAACCGACAGTGTTTCTTCGGATATTTGCTGAGACACGCATTTTGATGTAATTTTGTCTGTATTTGTTCGTTCAAGCACATATAATGCATAGATGGGCATTTTGTGAAAATGTGGACGGTATATATATATATATATATATATATATATATATATACACAGGGCCTA
>NW_015540382.1:281190-294759 GCF_001515605.1 Sinocyclocheilus anshuiensis | reverse complement strand
CTGTGTCAGTCACCAGATGGCCGGTAACATTTTTATAAATTCTAAAAGTACAATGTTGTGAGAACATAGACATGAACAAATGTGAACGATGCTCTGTACAGTTAACGGGTCAGTGCTGCTTCATCACAAAAGTTTAAGCCTTTCCAATGTAAATATTCAAGAGCTAGAACACATGAAAGGAGACGCGTTACTCGCGCTGAGTGGGAAGTTTAAACATCCGAAGCCCCGGCCTGAAAGCCGCATCTTGAGCTCTGCTTCCTTCCTGCGCTTGAACGGACAAATTCACACACTATTATGTTAAAAATGCCCGTCTCAGTGAGTATCTTAGTAAATTAGTTGGTACTTAAGTGAACATGAACAGCTGAGAAAGAAACCGGACACAAACCGCGCACGACGCAATGTGTCACAAGACAATAGAACCCATTATAATCAGAGATATTGTCTACACAGGATGTGGCGCGACACAACAAATTGCCGAAAGTAAATGGATTCCCTGTTCTATTTCTGAAATAGTCCAAGCAACGGCCACTTTGTCACATCCATGTTGACAACTTCAAGCTGCTGCGGTGTAGACACGGTGTTAAAGTGATAGACACATAATTCCAATAATCCTGCTGTTGTCTGTGTTTTTAATGTTGAATAAAGAAAATAGGACAAAGAAAAAAAAAACAATCACTCACTGCGCTTGTACTTTAAAAAAGATATAAAGACATAATAGTAGAGTAATAATAGAAATAGTGTTATTTGATTAGCATAATTTATTAAATTTCTGTAGGCTACCTGAAAATCACTGTTAGACCTGCCTGAAATGCACCGTTTCTATGTGTATCTTTGTTGTATAGTAGGCTATTTTGTAGTGCTGGGCGGTATGACCAAAAATTTATATCACGTTATTTTTCGTCAGACCTCGCGTTTGCGGGACAGCACTGGCGAAATCTTCCAACTGAACCATAGCTAAGGTTTATCCAGAAAAGTCGCTAGGTTTGTCGGTATGAATATTCTATGGAAAAAAGCCGCTAAAAGGGTCTGAAAGTTGCTAAATCTAGTGCTAAAGTCGCGCTCGTGTGTGTGAGACGTGGGAGCTGATGGCAGGGGGCGGTGGATATTAGTGGCGGTCAATGTGGATATTGTGGATGAGTTCTTCTGTGTCATCACGTTCTATTAGTTCTACAGCTTCAGTTTCGGAACTTTCACGCTTAGTAACACATACAGCTGTTCCCTCACCACAGTGCAACAGTGAAAAGTGACCCCTTTCAAACAGTGTCGCTGTAAAAAGATGCTGTACAAAAATATATGTAGATAAACCAACTGGTCATCATCACTAATCACCAGTTGACTAGTTCTGTCTCTAATTCTTATTTTTTTAAACTAGCCGTCTCATCCATTTCTTCATTTGGAGAAGCCTTTCCTCAGATAAGGTCCCATTGCTAAGCATCAAAATCAGTTTCGGGACATGTTGTGCGAGTGTTTTAATGCTAAGCAGTAACATCAGACTCATGTGACTCAGACTTCCGCTGGCCTTCATATTCATGACTCTGTGTGGGAACGCTGTTGGCAGGTGTTTCCATCCACGAGGCCTGCGAATCCTCTCTGCTCTCATATCCCCTTCACTTCCTGTGATTCATCGTGCTGCCAGCTTCAACAAATGTCATTCCAGAAGGCAGTTTGGCCATTAGCAACCAAGAAAAAAGTGGTTTGCTGATGCATTATTGCATTATTTTGAGCTCACTACAAAGAGTTTTCAATACATTGAGTTTCCACTGATTTGATTTAGAAAGGTCTGTAAATCGTCTAAATTAGTAGCTCCCAACTGGCTTTGCTTTAGGACCCATATTTCACACTGGACAGCAAATGGAAACAACAATGTACAAAGATAGTTATTATAAAAGTAACAGAATTTTCCTTCATGGTCCTTCACAACCAAAATGAATGAAACCTACCATGCACTGCATATGCATAATTACTAATGTGACATAGGCTGAACAGTCACACTTTGGTAAAAGTATAAACAACAGCAATGAATGAGAATGACTGTTAGAAAACAACTCATCCACTCAGACGTCGACGCTTTTGATCATGTCCAGAACACAGAGGGCCCTGGGGCTGTAGCAAACCCAAGGGCCCCCTTCATAGTTTTTTATTCCCCTTAAATCTCCAGCACACAGAGATACAAGGAGTATGCATACTAAATATTCCAGGGCAGGCTATAACATAATAAAAGCATGAATTCATTAACACCATATACAGTGGGTACGGAAAGTATTCAGACCCCCTTAAATTTTTCACTCTTTGTTATATTGCAGCCATTTGCTAAAATCATTTAAGTTAATTTTTTTTCCTCATTAATGTACACACAGCACCCCATATTGACAGAAAAACACAGAATTGTTGACATTTTTGCAGATTTATTAAAAAAGAAAAACTGAAATATCACATGGTCCTAAGTATTCAGACCCTTTGCTCAGTATTTAGTAGAAGCACCCTTTTGATCTAATACAGCCATGAGTCTTTTTGGGAAAGATGCAACAAGTTTTTCACACCTGGATTTGGGGATCCTCTGCCATTCCTCCTTGCAGATCCTCTCCAGTTCTGTCAGGTTAGGAACCTTAAGTGCAGCAGAAATTTTTTTGTAACCTTGGCCAGATCTGTGCCTTGCCACAATTCTGTCTCTGAGCTCTTCAGGCAGTTCCTTTGACCTCATGATTCTCATTTGCTCTGACATGCACTGTGAGCTGTAAGGTCTTATATAGACAGGTGTGTGGCTTTCCTAATCAAGTCCAATCAGTATAATCAAACACAGCTGGACTCAAATGAAGGTGTAGAACCATCTCAAGGATGATCAGAAGAAATGGACAGCACCTGAGTTAAATATATGAGTGTCACAGCAAAGGGTCTGAATACTTAGGACCATGTGATATTTCAGTTTTTCTTTTTTAATAAATCTGCAAAAATGTCAACAATTCTGTGTTTTTCTGTCAATATGGGGTGCTGTGTGTACATTAATGAGGAAAAAAAATTAACTTAAATGATTTTAGCAAATGGCTGCAATATAACAAAGAGTGAAAAATTTAAGGGGGTCTGAATACTTTCTGTACCCACTGTATATGAGGTCAAAGCAAACAGGTTTGCTTGGGCTAAGATTCAGCCCATCCGGCCCACATGTTTCCCCATAAATGTTTTGCTGGGGTTAGGGCCTTTAAATTGGAATATTTTAGATTTTTGGTTGATCAAATTTTTCTTGATTTACGCACCTGAGAACGGACGGGTTATCTTTTTGGAGTGCATAAAATATCTTTTTTTTGCTTCAAATTGACCTGCAAACATCACAATCATAATAGAAATTCATAATTTTATAGTGTAAAAGAGTGCACACAATCCACAACACATCAGAGTGTCGACACTTTGCAGGCATTTCCTGAATGAGAAAACATCAGAATTTAACCAGTATTTCCCACAACTCAACAATAGAAATAGGTCAAACTGACCTGCAACATAATATAAGTGTAATTATGAATTCAAATATTTTATGTCTTTTTAGTCTATATAATATAGGTTACTGGTATATATTAAAAAATTTTTCAGCACCTATTAAACTTGCAGTTCATATTTATCAATAAATCCAATTACCACTTCCACATCAAATTTCCAATATTATCAGAGTAGCACAGTATTAGAGAAGAAGGCGTGTGTGTGTGTTTCATGAATTTAAAGTGGCATTACAGATGCATTTCTGTGTGCAATGGCCCAATTCATTGAAATGTGTTGTTTATTTTCCTTACTGATTTTACTGATTAGTTGTTGTAAACATCCATGTCACCTCACATTCACCTTCATTTCTACAGCAGGTTGATGGGTCAGTGTTCATCACTGTAGCTTTAGTTTCTGTCTAATCGCCGAAATGCAGAAACATTACACTGTTGTTGGTCAAGTTATTATCTGATCACACCTCAGAAGGGCCTCATTATAAATGTCTCTTTGGTGCCAATTTCTTCATTTGCTCCAAATGTTATTTTTCCGAGTGCAAAGTGCGGAAGTGCTAAAACAAGAGCGAGAGTGATATCCTTATGTAAGACGTGCACCATCTGATCAGTTGAGCTGTGGACGCTCGTGTGTGTGTGTGTGTGTGTGTGTGTGTGTGTGTGTGAACGGATGGGTCTTATTAAGGGATGGTTCAGTACACCTGGCTAAATAATCTTTGCGTTTCTATCATGTCTTTATTTGGCAGCCGTGATGAAATGAGCTGTCTGCTGTGTTTACTCTGGTCATCATTAATTCATCTGCTCATCCTGTATCGATCTGCTCCCCCGTTCGGCTAATTACGCCACACGTTTTACCTTCACAGAACCCCTGCGTGTGTCAGGCCAATTAGACGGGCCAGATATCCACAGTAATTACAACTCTCTCTCTCTCTCTCGCCCCTCTTTCACTCAGATAGTGGGATGAGATGACTGCTCACCTCGCAAAACTGAAATCATGTCTTCCGTTACAACAAATGTTGACACAAACATGCTGAATAGATGCCAGATCAATAGATGTGGTCAGATTGCCAGTGCTGCTTTCTGAGCTTTGATGCTCTTGAGTTTATGTATGATCATTTTCTCAAATCTACAGTAGTAAAACATATCTCATTCATTTTTTTTTTTGTGTATTTCTCCCCTCTTGCTTGAGCTGAATATTGAAGCCCAGTGGTCGAATTGTATAAAAAAATTCAGGGGGCATGGTATGGTCAAGTATTTCTTTGGTGGGGCGGGGGGTCCTGTAGCTAACTTTATACAGTGATTACAAAATTTGTCTTATTTTTAAACACCTTGTTATTTAACAAAATATAAGCTTTCTTAAATGAACTATGATTGATAAGCTGTTTTTCTTCTGGGGCCTGAAATGGGATTTTTTTAAACGAGGAATTAAACTATATTTTGCTGAATGTGTTTTTGCTGGTATCGTGGCTGATTTAGGCCTGTCCTGGATAAATAAAAATGACACTGAAACCACCAGTAGGTGGCAGCAAGTCCCTGTTTTAATAAATGATTCACTGAATCATTCAGTCAAACGATTTGTTCTAAATGGCTGATTCAATTAGAAATGTAGCAAGTGACTGTCTTGATGAATGGATCATTGAATAATTGGCTCAGGATTCATTCAAAAACAGATTCATTCAGGAACGAGACCCTGCAGTGTTGCTCTGCACTGTTGTATAAAAATTAATAGCACATTTGTGATCATGCACATGTGCTGATATTCAGGAAAGCACTCTTGCTTGTGTGATAAATATAAAAAAATCATACAGGGATATTGATTTAGCACAATAATATTATGTCAGGGGAAGGTCTTTAAACTCTAATCAAGGAAATATCATACCTGCTGTTGTCATCTTTTTCCCCCCTCAGTTCGAGCCCTGTTGAAGCCTTTAACTCACTATGACAGGTTGAAGTCAGCTTCTGATGAAGTATTAAAATCCTTCTGAAATGTCAAGGTGATATGACTGTCTGGAGCAGACAGTGTCTCAAGAATGCCTTATTAATAACTTGATAAAGTCTGAATTTAAAAAAACAAAATCTTAAAAGAATAAACAACAGTGAAGCAATTTTGTTTTAAAATAACCTGTATCATCAAAATCAACATGCAGGATTGAATGTTGAACATGACTGAAAACCCATATAACAGTAGATAATATCACAGAGAGGTGTCCTTTAGACCCTCATAGTCAGAATGCCTCTTGATCAGTAAAATATAGTGAATAAATATATAACCTTATTTGACAAGATAAGTTCAAGTTGTCAAATTCAAAATGGCCAATGAACCCCAAAGAAATTCATTATTCAAACAGATATTAATATACTTTTGTCATAAAAAGTGTTTGAAAATGATTTAAAATAATTCAGATATGGAAACACATTTTAAAGCTCTATTAAAAATGTTGACCGTTAAACCACTTGATATTTTAAAGTCATTAAAAAAAAAACATGTTGAAAAGGGATATAAAGGTTCTTCAAAAATGTTTAAATACAAAAGTAATTATTATTTCTATAGCCCTTTTCACATACAAATTTGGCTATACTGTCAAAACAAATCAACATTAGCTATCTACGTTAATATATTGGTCGAACTGTGAGAATTAAGTGTCTTTGAGTTCATACTGGGTTTACAGACAGACATTAGTTTAGCAACAGTCTGGGAGTGGCTGCGGTTTGTCCTTTGTGAGGTTCTGTGTGGATGACTGAAAGCCTGTGTAGACAGTCGTTCAGTTAAGATGGTCACTTGGCAAAGGTTGCAATATCTAAGAACTTGGCGCATACATTTTAAATTAATTTTTTCCTTTTCGTCTTAGGTATAGATTTGTCCGACTTAAATATGTTATTAGTAATTTTGGGCTGTCTTTGCTAAATTAAGTGAACATCTGGTTGATGATAATCTACTTAATCTTACTTTTTCATTCTGACAATGGTACAGAAACAGCACTTGAGATGTGAACGATAAACACAATACTTAGAGATTTGTCTTGCTTGATATCAGTGCGGCCTTTGATACAATGCATGAGATTATTCTCATTCATGGACTTGAACAATCAAAGCTGGTTAGATTGTTTACAGGGTCCCCCCCCCCCAAAGATAATGTACTTTTTTGTGGAGTCCCAGGTGGCTCTGTATTAGGACCTCTGTTGTTTATATTGTATACAGTATGTGACCTTTAGGTAATGTAATCAGGAAGCATGGGATAAACTTTCAGAGCCATGTAGATGATACACAGCTGCTTATTTTCAAACCTTCTGAAATGCAGAACTCTGCAAATGGCCTGACATGTTACTTGTTAGATACTTCAGAATGGATGTACCAAATTTCCTGTCACTATCAATTCTATTGATAGTGGGTGCAGACATCAGTGTTCAAAATCATTTTTACTTCATATTTTAAACATAATGTTTTAGCTTTTCAGTAACTAAAAGTTTTTGTATGTCATCTTTTGTGAATATATTATTCAGAATGCAGAGGGCTACAACATGAGCATCCCAATGCCAGGCCACCCAGTGAACTTCTCTGAGCTGACAATGGCTCAAGCTCGGCAGGATGTGGAACAGCTGGAGAAGCTTATCTCTGAACACGATGTGGTCTTCCTGTTGATGGACACTCGTGAGAGCCGCTGGCTTCCGACCGTCATCGCTGCTAGCCAGAGAAAGGTAGCTTCCTCCCTCCAATATTTCATTATTTATTTTCTGCTCACGTGGCTGCCTGCCTTTTTATTGTAGGTTATTGTCACAGTTGTTGGTAAGTGCTACACAGAGGTTGTCCTGTATCTGATTTAAGAACCTTTAACTACAAATAACCCCTATCTGACATAACAGGGGGCTTCTATATTTGCAGCACTTTACTCTAAAATGGGCATACTGCACATATGTATGTTTATTATAACTGATTACAGTAGCAATATTATTATTATTATTATAAAAATTGTTTTAATAACATTATTATTAGTTTATAATTACTATTAAAATGATTTAATGTATATTATAATTATAATAATAGTTTTCTGTTAATAATAGTAATAGTACAGCTGCTAGGCCCAAAAGGCTGAGAGCAAATCCAACCTAAAATCAAATTCAAAACTGGAAATGAAGTTTTAGAATTGTTTTGCTTTTTTGCATAACATCTTTTGGTTTACTTGATATCCAGACTGAACCTTTTTAGAGAGAGTTCAATATGTCGGTCTCTCTGCAGTTGATAGTTAATGCTGCTCTGGGATTCGACACGTTTGTGGTAATGAGACACGGCCTTAAGAAACCCAAAGAGTCACAGTCTGAAGAGTCCAGCCCCATGTCTGCTTCCTCCAACTCCTCATGTTCCTCCACACCAGCAGCCACCATCACACCAGGTACAGCTCAAACATATCCAGGTGTTTTTCACAGCTTTTGTTGCTGTTTAGATTAAGTATGTTGTAAAAGCAGAATGTAAACACAAAGCAGAGCTTTACGGTAAACCTCAAATGCAAAATGTCAAGTCATCAGTCATCACAGTTAATGGAATATTTTACCCAAAAATGAACATTTGCTGAAAATGTGCTGACCCTCCGGCCATCCCAGATGTAGATGAGTTTGTTTCTTCATCAGATTTGTAGAAATGTAGCATTGCATCAGTGTCTCGGCAATGGATGCTCTGCAGTGAATGGGTGCCGTCAGAATGAGAGTCCAAACAGCTGATAGAAACATCACAATAATCCACAAGTAATCCACAGCACTCCAGTCCATCAGTTAACATCTGGAGAAGACAAAAGCTGAAACAAATCCAGCATTAAGACATTTTTAACATCAAACTGTTGTTTCTAATAGAGGTCGACTGATGTATCTGTTTTGCCGATTAATCGGCACCGATAGTTGATTGCTGGAACTATCGGCTATCTGTAAAAATCTATGCCGATAGTTTTTCTGGGTTGCGTCTGTTGCTGGAGCGGCTGAAGCTCCGCTGTCATTATACAGTACGAGAGCGAGAGCGGCCTCTAGAGGCGGAAATCACTGACAGCACGTGCTGTTTGTTTTGACACGTGACACTGAGAGCGGACACTTCAGACTCGCGGATTTAAAACATCGACAACTAAACGGTGTGTACACATTATACTGTAGTGCAGTGTTACTCATTGCGCGGCTCGCGAGCCTCATGCGGCTCTCCAAGCTTTACTTTGTGGCTCGCATGTTTGGCCACAGGCTGGTCAGTTCTGTGCTCTAGACCAGTGTTACTCATTGCGCGGATCGCCAAGCTTTACTTTGTACCTTGCATGGCAGTAAATAATATGATGATATGATCATGCAGTCAATACAGATATTTCATAAAAACATTAAAAACAAGCAGGGCTATAACATAACCCATTAAAAAAACTCACACCATGTCTACACCGCACGCGAGTGGCGCGATCCGACAAAAGACAATAGAACCCAGTGATGTTGTCTACACTGGATGCGGCGCGGCACCATGCGATGCGACACGATCCCCATCAGTAAACTGATGCCTCGTTCTATTTATGACGAACTGTACTGACACTACGTTCAAATGATTTGCAACTGTCGCTTTGTCGCGTCAAGTGTAGACAGACTTTTAGCACAGCAGGGCGCGGCACGACAACTGTTGCGTCCGGTGTAGGCACGGTCAGACAGTGTCTGCTCTATTACAAATAATTTATATATTTTTTTAAAAATACCTAAAACAGCGGCATTTAAGAGATGGAAATATAGACTAGAAAATATATTTACACTTGCTCTGTCCTACGTCCATGACACTGACCAGTTTTAATCTTAACAGCTCTTAACGCCGAATGTGCACTCGGATGGTTAGATACATGATGGGCTAGTATAAAAAATAAAATAACTTAAGGTCTTTCCAGCATTAAGGTAATCCTGCTTTTTTTTTAAATAATCTTGTCTCAGTTACAAATTTGACTGGTAAATGATAAATAATGATAGCCCCTTTTGTATTTCATTGCATTGCATATGACAGATTGATAAAAAGACATGCTATTTATGACTGGATGTCATATCAGTGCGGCTCCCATGAAAAAAATAGTGAAGACCACTGCTGTAGTGCATGCTTTCATTTCATTACTAAGTAATTAATTTGTTGACTAGATGCTGCATTAGTGGAGAAAGAACAACAGTATGTTTGCTGTCAAGGCTGAGAGGACGCACACATTAGCAGCACCTCAAGCCATTAAAACAATGTGACCAAAACACACACGAGTCTGACCCAAATGTTTAATGTCACGATTGCTACCGTCTATTTGCATTAGTTTATATCCAGCTATATCCACTTTAATGCGTTTGTTATCCATTGAAGTTGCAGATTTAAAGCTGTGACGTGAGAAAGCATGTTGATATGTTGATTTAGTGACAGAAATCCTGCCGCGCCGCAGAGCGCATTCACACAGTTTTCCGTTAAATTACATTATATTTGTCCCAAATCATTGTTAATGTACATAATGACTTCATATATTTTTAAATTTGTACGTTGCTTCTGTTAACATTAGTTAATGAACTATAACTTTAATGATCAATATATAATTTGCACATTTTATGTACAAAGTATGGTTCAGTACTGTTTCAGTATTTTTTGTTTTTAAATAGTAAAGCACTATTTTAGTTTTCGTTCAACATCCATTTCAAAAACTATCGGTTGATTAATCGGTATCGGCCAGTGTCGGCCACCTAGCTACCGGTATCGGTAAAATCCACTATCGGTCGACCTCTAGTTTCTAATAGCACTTACATATTTGTTATCCAGCCACATATTTGTTTAGAGCTGTTTTGGACTGTTTTGGCTCGTAAACTGTGCTTGATCTGTGCAGATTTCTCTCCTGATTCAGACCAGATGGCTTTTTTTACTGGAGGAAGCATTATTATGGATTATGAGCTCGAAAGCAACAGTTTGTAGTTAAAAACGTCTTAATGATGGATTTGTTTCAGCTTTTGGCTTCACAAGACATTAATTGATGGACTGGAGTGCTGTGGATTACTTGTGATGTTTTTATCAGCTGTTTTGTTTGAATTACAAAATTGTGATCACCATGCCTGTCATATCTAACATTCATATCTGAATTTTCCATCCACCTTATTCCTGACGAGCCTACTGCGTTTTGAATTATGGATGGCACTTCCGGTTTAGGGAACTTCCATTCAAAAACGTTGCCCTACAAATAAAGCTTATCCGTCTCTTTGACTGAATGAGCTGTCGATTTGCCTTCATGTTTTATTTTCAGACATCATGAGAATAACAACGCTTGGTATTTTAACGTGACATGTTATAACAAGAATATCTATGGCAAGAGCTCTTTTCAGTCGCTGCATTCTTTTCCTCATGATTATTTTCTTTATTCCCTTTGCATTCCGCTGTAATAGTATGAAAAAGGACAACATTCTGTTCTCTTGATTTAATTTACGATGTATCCCATTAATAATTCACTGGAATGCACAAAAAATTTCTCGTTTCTTTTCTCCTCCTCACGTCTCTTTCCAGGTTTGTTTGTTTTCACAGGTAAATACAATTTATCATCTGTCGAAATGACGGAAATCACTTTGAAATATTATCACGCAATGCTTAACGCATTGTTAATGAAAATTTTTGATTAAGGCAACGTATATATTAGAGTGATATTTCACCCGTCCGTTATTGCAGTGGAAAGAGTAGTGCTTTTGGGGTTATTCATAGTCTGTTGAAAGTACCTTGTTTATGCTTTTACACTTTTAAATGTCATTTTAATGTTCGATGGTTGAAGGGCGAGTAGAATAATGGCATCTCATTCTACCCAGATAAAAAAAAAAAAAAAGTATTATTGCGTTCATAGGGCGAGCCTTTCACTGATGGTTTACAGCTTAACAGAAGTTACACACATAATTCGCTCAAAGCGTCATGGGGTGTAGGAATAAGGTGGATAGTCAATATAATTGAATGTATTTTTTGGTATTATTCATAGTTCTCTAGTCTTATATTTAGAGCTCTGCTCTGAAGTACCGGAGTCTGTTTGTTAAGACTATCTATCCACCTAGCTAATGGCCTTTTACTATTGGACACAAAGTTATGCTGCCTGTTCTTGCTGCATTGAGCTCTCAGTCTGAGGTATGGTCTGAGGTACAACAGAGCTTGAGGGACGTTCACACAAAACAGATTCTTGTATTCCACCTGTGATATTTTTACCATTCTTGTAGATGGACATATTTTACGTCCATCTTAACGCTTTTCATTGTCTCGCACCATGAGCACTGTGTTTTTAGGACTGTGTTAAGTTAAATCAAGACCCCTGCTTTCTGTTCTATTCTTTGTCACTCCTTTGAGCTGTGAATGCAAGAGCGCCTCCTGTGTGACTGGCTCGTGACTCATTCTGCGCCTGTTGTGTGACTCATGAAAAACCATGAAGGTGCTACTTCAAGCTTGAATTGGGCTGATCATATCCATGGCTCTGATGGAAAATTCCTAATTACTTTTGGGTCATGATCACTTGCTCGTTTTTCATGTTTTTTTTTTTTGTTTTTTTTTAATAGCATAATTATTAACATGCTTATTTTTAACGACACAGCCGCTTCCAGTTATTTTAGCTGATATTGCAAACTGGTATTTCTTATCATGTTTTTTTATTTTTTATTATTGTAATCATAAACACTGGTTTGTAGCACAGATAGTTTTACCGTTTACTGCATTTTGTTATGCTTCTACTTATTTACTTATAACTGCTAATGAATATGAAGTTGACAAAAAGCAGCTTTCTTCAAAAGGACAGCATCTACAATCAGCTTTTTTATATATAATGCCTATGTAAATAAATCTACAAAATGTTGAGTATGTTGGATGCTTCTTAAATGTGTTTCATTTCTTAGTCGTGCAAATATAACCAGAGTCCCTTTTCTTTCATCGTGTCTGTCTTGTAATGTAGGCATGTAATTGCTGCATTCAGTGAACAGATCCAGTCCAGTAATGGTTGAGTGGAAATGACCCCAGAGGAGTTTACCTCTTTATTGGGTGTAACTGAATTAAGTTCTTGCGTAATTGAAATGTAATGATCTTATCTGTAAAACTGTGATCAGATGACAAAAGTTCAAACAGGCAAATTGGTAAATATATCTGCCATCTTCCAAAAATTTCCAACATTTATTTTGCTCTTATACATATGATCCGTTTAAATATATATCCAGCTCTCCTCATTCAAAAGATAAGTTCACTGCATTTATTGGTCAAGGTTCATAGAAATTCATTGGTCAAAAGGTGTGGAACCTGTTTAGCAAACTTGAAGATCTAAGAGGTGCTGTATTCTGATGTTTTCTTGTTGTTTTTTTCTATTATAAGCATGACTTCTGTTCACTTTCAGGAGCATCTCTATTCTCCAACATACCTGGACATCGTCTCGGCTGCTACTTCTGTAATGACGTGGTCGCCCCTGGGGACGTGAGTTTTAATCAAGTTTTTTTAATCACTTTCCTAGCTGAAATTAGGTTTTTCTCAGGACACGTATTATATTAGAATATCAAATGTGCAGCTGAAACCAATCAATCATATGCTAAAGTGACGCTTTTATCTGGAAATCATATCCTACAGCAAAATACGATTGAAGACAGGTCCAAAATAAAACACTTTTACAGACTGAATAATTAATATGTTGGTTTCCATGATTTCAGTTGTTACTCGACCTGTTAGTAAACTCTTATTCCGTAATTAGTCTACCAGAGACAGAACTCTAGACCAGCAGTGCACTGTGAGCCGTCCCGGACTGGCCATGATTGCTGGAGCCCTGGCCGTGGAGCTGATGGTCTCTGTGCTCCAGCACCCAGAGGGGTGAGTGCCTCAACTTCACACAAATAAACATTACACATCTGCTACTGTAAACCATGCTTTCTTCCATCCATATAGTATCCCAGAGCAGGACTCATGCATTGTAGAAAATGATGAGGAATGCGAGGCTGAGGCAGTATTGAAATGTACTGTAGGAACTGAACAGCTTGCCACTTTCCTATGCCATTTTGTAGTACAAATAGTGTGAGCATTGTGTTCACACAGGAAATTTCAGCAAGAAGAAGTGCACTCCAAATACCCAGGTGATGCACTT
>NW_015540382.1:280855-281106 GCF_001515605.1 Sinocyclocheilus anshuiensis | reverse complement strand
CTTCTCCAAAGTTCACTTCAGTGATGAGAGCAAGTTTAATTTCTTTGGGTCCTCAGGGTCCTGATCTAAAACCCAATTAAAAATCTCTGGAAAATCCTTGGCGACAAAGTTATGGCTAAGAAACCCACTACAGTTACCGAGCTATGGATGAGACTGAAAGAAGAGTGGACCAAGATGATATCAGCGCAGTGTGAGAAACTAGTGCTGTCCTGCGGCCGCAGATGTGCTGAAGTCATTCAAAGCAAGGGCCT
>NW_015540382.1:278041-280427 GCF_001515605.1 Sinocyclocheilus anshuiensis | reverse complement strand
TCAAAAGGCTAGACTCACCTTTGCTGAGGAGCATGTTGTGTGGAGAGAGGAGAACTGCTCCAAAGTTCACTTCAGTGATGAGAGCAAGTTTAATTTCTTTGGGTCCTCAGGGTCCTGATCTAAAACCCAATTAGCCCTATTGCTTACCCCCATTCAAGTGTTAATAAAAAAAAATGCATGAAGCTAGAATAAAATTTTTTAAAGCAGAGGCTCTGTTCTTTCTTTTGACATATTGCATGCTCAGATATTCATACAACAAAATATTCTGGGGGCCATAAAAAAATTGTGTATGATGAAAAATGTGGCAGTGGCTGGCAACTTTTTTTAAAAACACTGGCAGGGAATGAGTTAAGCAGTATCTATATCTATCTTCAAGTGGCGTTTTTTACGTTGTAGTGCAGAGAGCACAGTTTGGATCCAGTCCTCTGCTCTGTTGGTTCAGTGTTGGCGTTTCTTTGCAGGTGCAATCCAGGTATATGTAGCTGCTGAGCGTGTGCCTGTTGATGATGTTTCTTTGGGAAAATGTTCTCTTGTTTCCCGTTTTACACGTGGAGCGAGACATACCTGTTTCTTCTTGAGATGTATCTGTGGTTTTGGATTAACGGATTCTCCGTCCCAGCCGTTGGGGTCTGTCTCAGAGGAGTTTCTGACTTTTAAAACAGTTTTGTAATTGGCTGTCTTCTTTCAAGAGGATTGGAGATTTGCAGGCCTAGTCAGTGAGCTCTTCCAGCAGAGGCGTCGTGCCTGTATGCATTGCTTACAAAGAGCTGAATCGCCGATCACACAGATTGCATTAAAAAAATTATTAGGACACGGTGGAAAGGAATAAACCTCCACAAATTTGCGACGTGTTTTCTAAACGTTTAAACTGTTTTAACTTTGTGTGAGTTCATACAGCATCAGCAGTCATAGTCAGAGGCGTCATGCCCATTCAAATTGAGGGGGCACGTGCCCCCTCAGATTTGAGCCAAGTGGATTTTGAATGCAGCTTCCAAAAGACAAAAATAGCCGAGTAATATATATTTTTTTAAATAATTCATAGTCGCACTGGCGTTATTAGAACATGCAGTGCGGCACACCATCGGCTGCTAAATTCAAATCTGCGTTCACTGGCTGGCGCTGGAGCCAGAGACAGACGCGTTTTTACAGCTGCACATTGTAACAAATCACACACGATTCTGTTGAGCTTATGAATGCAATGACCAATCAGAGGCGTACAGATGAGTCATCGCGGACATGTTTTTTCAGTGGGTGCGTTCGCTGAAGGAATTCTGCTCTCTGATGATTCTCTCATCAGATTGAATGCAGCTTCCAAAAGACAAAAATAGGCGAATAATATTTTTTTATATTTCATACAATCACACTGGTGTTATTAGAACGTGCAGTGCGGCACAACATCGGCTGCTAAATTCAAATCAGCGTTCGCGCTTTGGCTGGCGCTGAGCCAGAGACAGACGCGTTTTTACAGCTGCACATTGTAACAAATCACACACGATTCTGTTGAGCTTATGAATGCAATGACCAATCAGAGGCGTACAGATGAGTCATCGCGGACATGTTTTTTCAGTGGGTGCGTTCGCTGAAGCAATTCTGCTCTCTGATGATTCTCTCATCAGAAACAACAAAGTGCAGTTGTACATACGATGCAAGTAGGATATTTATTTCACAGTGTAAACAGCTTCAGTCATTATAATGAGAGTTTTTTGAAAGTGCTTAAAATGTTCTTTGATAATGTCAATGTTCTTTGGTTTCTGTACAATGAAAGTGTTATAATTAGTAAATTACATTGTTTCTATTAAATTCACATTAAATACAAAGTCAGTCTTATTAAAAATATTTTATGGCATGACACCCATATCTGGTATAAGTAAAAAAGGTTTTAATGCATAGTTAATAGATTACACTATTAGGCTACTTTGCCCATCGCCCTTTATCAACTAACATAATATATAAAGGTGCAAAATGCATCTACTTGCACATATTTGAGAAACGAGATATTTCATGTTATAGTTAACACGTTTGGGAATATTTCGAATAAAGGGGAAAAATAAGTAAAACATAAGCCTATATCAGTTATAATTATATACACTTATATACATTATTACATATTATATATATATATATATATATATATATACACACACACTACTGCTCAAAAGTTAGGGATCAATAAGATTTGTAATGTTTTTTAAAGAAGTCTCTTATGCTCATCAAGGCTGCATTTATTTGATCAAAAATACAGAAAAAAAAACAGAAATCTTGCAAAATGTTATTACAATATAAAATAATGGTTTATATTTTAATACACTTTAATGTATAATTTATTTCTGTGATGTAAAGCTGAATTTTCAGCATCATTACTCCAGTCTTCAGTGTCACATGATCC
>NW_015540382.1:264751-277900 GCF_001515605.1 Sinocyclocheilus anshuiensis | reverse complement strand
CTGAAGATCATGTGACACTTTATACTGGAGTAATGATGATGGAAATTCAGCTTTGCATCACAGAAATAAATTACATTTTAAAGTGTATTAAAATAGAAACCATTATTTTATATTGTAATAACATTTTGGAAGATTACTGTTTTTTTCTGTATTTTTGATCAAATAAATGCAGCCTTGATGAGCATAAGAGACTTATTTAAAAAACAGTACAAGTCTTACTGATCCCAAACTTTTGACCGGTGGTGTATATATACAGTATATATATATATTTATACAACAGTTCGTTCTGGTTCTCAAATCTGATTGGTTGAGAACCGTGAGATATTGTACTGGTATAGCTACAGGAACGCCCTTTCACAATTTTGTATCACTCCGCTTGTTCTAGCCGGGTCTATGTTTTTTTTTTTTTATTATTCACTGAGCTAATCGTAGAGTACGTTAGTTAATATAAGAAGAAACGTCTAGCTTCACGGTCTCTCTCTCTCTCATTTTGGATGCACGTCTGGAGCTTTGAATCCGTGGCGGAAGGAAGTAGTTCCGCACAAAAGAGGGTTTTATTAGGCACTCCGTTGTTTCTTGTTTAATTACACATGTTCCGTCGAACTGTTGTAAAAACGCAATATCACTATTGCTCATATATGGCTGCTGTGTGTCATGACAAACCGGCCCCCGGCCTTCACTCGTGCCCCCTCAGAATAAAAACAGTGCATGACGCTCCTGTCTTCCAGTATGGATTTTACTTCTAGTTTAATGAAGGTCTACCCAAGATTACTTCAGCATCATTTCGCTCCCAAGGCTTACGTTGACTGTTAGAGCCATTGGCGTAAATCTGATTGGTTGTTTGTTTGTTCTGGTGGCTGTAGCAATGGCGGTGCTGCCACTAAACACAGGATGTTGCATTTGGTGAGAAATGCTCTATCTGAGGCTTATGAGGCTCGTGGGTTATCTTGGCCTCTGGGCATTCATGCTCGCTCTGCGAGGGGTGTTGCTTCTTCCCAAGCTTTTTCTAGAGGTGCCAATCGCACATACACACACTGTAACTAAGCATTTGATGTATTGAAGTGCTTCTTGCCTTTAACACACAGGAAGTATTAGTAATTCACCAAACATAGCATAATACTCAGTACTTTCCTCTTTGACTGGCTGCCATTTGAATCACAGTTATGGCCTCAGGATTTGTGACTAAATCCAGCAGCAGCTAACACACACAGACACACACACACACACACACACACTGTAACTAAGCATAACACTGCTCTTTAATGGACTGACTGAAGTCTAATTTGAATCTGTTGTAGTGTTCTTCTCTTGATGTGTGATGTGTTTTTCTGTCAGAGGTTATGCTGTGGCTAGCAGCAGTGATGACCGGATGAATGAACCCCCGACCTCGCTGGGTCTCGTCCCCCATCAGGTCAGTTATGAGCTCCTGTCCAGTGTCTAATATACATTTATTTGTCATTTTAAGAATGTACTTTATTATTATGTAAATACCCTGCTGAACAGATGAGCATTGCAGATTGTTGTGTTTTGTTCTTTGTGGGGATGTAATCATGCTCAGCATGAGATGAACTGGCATTGAAATTCATGCTGACTTCTAAAGAAGGTTTTTGTCGCTTCAGTCATTTACTTGTCTGCCACAGTAATGTTAATGTCTTTGAATTATGCAATTAATTACGATTAGTTCACTGGATTAAACACTGTAGTCGATTGACATGCCAATGACCAGTAAAGGCTGGAATACAGTACATGACTTTTTCCCTGATTTTTGCCCTGATTTACAGTCTGGACAAATTGATGTTAGATGCTGAAAGTGCAGTTAGCTTCAGACTAAGATACAATCCAGTTGGAGGATATCAAACATGTTTTCAAATCATTTAGTTATCATTTGTCATGGGTCTTCTAGCAACAAGGCACATGTTTCTGCTTGAGTTTATTGTGTTCGGAGCGACTTGAAAGTCTGTTGCCCAGTTTTTCCTCTCTAACTATTTACATGGTCGGCAAGTTTGTCCGCTTTAAAAACACAACCAATATGATGCAAAACATGACAGCCAATTGTAATGTATTAGATATCTAATATAAAGTTATGTGAATATTGATTTTGGACCAATGAGATTTCACTGTGCAAAGACAAAGCAATTGAAATCAAACGATCAGCAAAACGTGCTGCATCTTGTCGTGCCTGTGGCCGGTTAGGAGAAAATCTCAGATTTATATAAAAGAGAGCTTTCATCATTTTTTGCTTTATCGCATCTCTAGTTTTCCTTTGTATTCTTTATGTTCCTTCCCATAGCTCTGTCACTCTTTGCCCGACTCATCAGCACTCATTGTTTGCACCTGTGTCTGGTTAACCCTGTCTGCTCAGCTTATATATAGCCTGGTTCATTCAGTCATTCATTGTGAAGTCTTGCATGTGTTATATACTGCATTTCTGAGTCTTGGCTTATTCTGCCCATTGTTTTGGATTACTCTTTGTCTGTGTTTCTTGTTGTTTGGACGGTTTTGCTGGTAAAAGATTTTTGCCTGTGTTTGGATCATGATTGTGGATTATCCTCTGAATAAACACTGTGTTCGGATCCTCAGCCTTTGTGTTCATGACACAAACAGGAGTTCCAATCTGAAACTATATATGTGTTTGTCAGTATATGAACAGAAGCTAAATAGAATCATAGAGAAGATGGCTAGTTTTTTCAGTCATTGCCGGGAGGTGAATCTCATAAACCTGACATTTGACCTGTGATCCAATTGATGATTCTGAAATGGCCAGAGCTTTTGAAAAGTTGTGATGCATTTTAAGCAAATGTATGAGACTATGTTATGTAGGCCTGTCGCAATAATCAATATATCGACTTATCGCGCAATATATGTACATGACCTCAATAATTTTCGGTGACGCAATATATCGCCCATTATATTTACTTAAAAATTAAGGTCACCATGTTTTGTACATTCCACTTGCACCTGTGTCTTTTGCAGCTTCTCATACATAACGTGGTATAGTTGGTGCTTGTTCAAATTTTTTTGCTTCAACAAAAAAAGTTTCATCTGCAGATATGGTAAAGTTTCATCTGCAGATATGATCTTGTTTAGGGATCTGTGCCTTTGTGCATACGGACATCTGATTGCTAAGTAGTGATTGTGTTTTTCAGCAATAAAGTGCACCGTTAATGTACAGAGAAAAGAAGGTCAGGGAAAAATCTGTAGATGGAAAAATCTCCATACAAGTTCTTTATGCATTTTTCTTTTTTTCTACTTGTTACTTTGCACTTTTTGTTAGAAAATGTTTATTTACTATTTATTCAAGTTTTTTAAGGTATCTAATATTTTGATACTTAATTTCCATGATCTAAATATTCTTAAAAATTAAAAGTTTGTTGTCATTTGGAAGTGTGTAGGCCTTCTTGCATTATTATGCTGTTACTTTATGATTATATATTCAGTGGCATAAAATGGTATTTAAAATGACAATAATATCGCTTATTGCAATTATTTCTGGGGCAATATATCGCACAACAAAAAGTTGTTATCGTGACAGGCCTAATGTTATGTGATAATAAAAAGAGAGAAAAAAAAAGCTAAAACTTTTTGGGACGTGGGGTCGTTCACTATTGTCTCCTGTGTTATTAGATAGCAACTGAAATGAAATGGAAAATTGAATGAGGAAGACGGGAGTAAATCCGTGGGCTAATCCTTCATGAAAGCGGTTGATGGCTCATACCGTAGGGCTTTGACGCTTATCGTTGCACACTTGGGGACGTTCACCAGCTTTATGAGTCTCTAGAGTCAGAGAGAATGAAAAGGAAAAGAGAGAAGATGGACTTGTGTATAGAAAGTGTTGAGGGGGAAGAGAATGCTTTTAAGCTCAGCTGTTTGAGCTGCTCTTGACCTGCCACTCCAAATGAAATTCCTTTTCATTGCCTGAATGGATTGACGCTGGCAGGAAGATGCACGTGCGACACTACCTTTCACAGGCAGGAGAAGTATTAAAGGGGCCATGTCCAATAATTTATAGCATTTTATTTTTTTTCAGCAAGTTCAACTTATAATGTCAGTCAAGGTTCCTTGCAGCATAAAGAGATATACATGACTGTTTCTACAATCTCTCTGACCCTTTGAATTTACAGCTGCCGCTCCAAACCTGTATGACAAAAGGAGATGTTTAGTGGAAGGTTCACGCTGCTCCTTTCCATACAGTGATAGTGGATGGGGACTGGGATGGTCAAGCTACAGAAATGACAAAAAAGCTGCAAAAATCCATGGAAGTCATTTGATAGCTTATCTGCTCCTCTTTCTCCATGTCAGATCTCATTAAGCTTCACATATAATGTGTCACACCCGAGTGTTTTATAGTGACTATTTTTAGTCCTTTTTGAAACGCGACAGTGTCTGTCCCTGTACTTTCATTTATTGGAAAAGAACAGCCAGGAACTTAAACAAAACCTAATTTAGTGTTCCATGAAAAAAACCTGAAGGATTGTGTTGACTGAGCTATTCGTTTACATTCCTGTAGCTCGAACTGTAGAGGATAGCGCTAGCAAGGTCATGGGTTCAATTCCCAGAGAATGCATCTGATAAATGAATGTAATGTGATGTTTAATGCGGTGTTATTTAGCGACTTGGCCCGTCCCAGTGATCGACAGTGTGAATTACGCCTACGCAGAGGTTAGCCAATCATATCAGAGCCCATTTAAGTACTAAAGTCTTAACGTTCAGAGAATTCAATTTTTTGGTGATCTATCCCTTTAAGATATTAGCATTTGCATGACCTCTGATATGGGCCAAGTTACTAAATTGTTGTTGATGTAAATGTGGGTGGCCATAATAATGAGCTCATGGTTTTGATGTCACAAGCAAGGAGATTTTTGAGCGTGATGCCATTTAGTTGAAATAATCGGTCTGGATGGATAGGGCAAGAAGATGTGAGGTGTGAAATTTAAAGCTTGTGTGACTTGAATGCATTATGTATTCATAAACCTGGCAAACAGAACACATGCAGCGACTGGATCATTATGATCCCTGACCTCATAAATTGTTTTGCCGGGATGAACATTAGGGCTTGTGTGAAAGTGATTCTGATTCAACATAACAGTTCCAATTCCCCCTTTTTAATTAATCCTAATAGCTTGTAATGAGTCTTTTATATCAGTTCTTTAAAAAAAAAAACAGATTTAAACAAGTCATTTTTTTGAGTCAGGCTTTGCTGGGCACCTTCAGTTCATCACGTTGAGTTCAGACTGCGTGCTCACAGCTCAGCAGAATCATTTGTTTTGCTGGGATGCTGTGAAACACAGTCTCAGTGCGGTTCTCTGTCCAAATCAGTGAAAGAACACAGATGTTCAAAACCCGCGAACAGAACTTAATGTCATCATTTTGTTTCAAGTATTGGAACTGGTTCCGAATAAGAACCGTTTTAATTTAAAAACCTGTACTGTTTTTCATATGCACTGTACGAAAAAAAAAAAGGTTTTCAAAGTTGTAAATAAAACAAAGATTATTGGAGTACATTTTACAAAAAATATGGTAACACTTTCTATGAAGCCCGTATTTATAACACATTATAAGGGCAAGGCATTATAATGAATGCATTATAAAAATAATTTAAAAAACTTATAATATGTTGTTTCATATCATAAATAATCATAACAACAATTATAATACATTATAAAACTTACTTATTTGTGGTTATAACGTTTATGAGTATGATTATGTATAACACGCAAATAAACACCATGTTAAATCCAGGTAATATCTCATATCTTGACATTATTTATTTAAGACCTGTAGAGTATCTTACTGATATTACAATAAATATAGTTAAAATCAAATGTGCCATATTACACTCATCTAAACAGATCTCTGATCTTACAGCTGTTTAAGAAAAAAAAATATTTTTATTATTATTATTGTTGTTATTATTTATAAGTGGTCTTTGTCTGCTTTAAATAAAGTAACAAGTTAACAACTGCAAGATATGAGATTTATAATATATCATAACTATGGGAAATATAATCCATTGTGAGTTAAGTGGATGCATTGTGTTCATTGTGTATTATAAATCATCATTAAACTCTTAAAAGCTATAACCACAAATAAGTAGATATTATAATGCATTACAACTGTTGTTATGATTACTCATGAGATGATACAACATATTATAAGGTTTTTATAATACATTATTCATTCATTATAATGCCTTAAGAATACTCTTATAATGCATTATAAATACGGGCTTCATAGAAAGTGTTACCAAAAAGACCATTTGAGTCTTTCTACTAAAAATCTCAATGTGCTGGGTTTTTTTTTTTTTTTTGCATTTATTTGTGAAATGTATGTCTGTTTTTGAGTGAAAAATGTTTCAAAGTAAATCCTACCTCTTTTTTTTTTTTCAGTGTATGATTCCTTTTAAAGGACACCATGTAAAAACACCAGCATATATTCCGCTGTGCTTGCGCGCTCTTATATGAATGATACATATTATATGTAGTTGTTTATATTACTATTTGTTGCAACTTCCAATCTCACTATAATTCATAAAGTGGCACAGCAGGACCCCCTGCCTGTGTGCTGAAGCTTAGCACAGCCTTGTAGCAAGAGCCCCCCACATGCAACGAACCTCACACACACACACACACACACACACAGTCACACACACACACACACACACACACTGTCACACACACACATACACACTGTCACACACATACACACAGTCACACACACGCACACACACACACAGACACACACACTCTCAGAGCACCACACACACACACACACACACACACACACACACACACACACACACACACACACACTCTGTCACACACAGTCACACACACACACACACTCTGTCACACAGGGGACTAATGACGAAGCTACAGACGTCAAAGAGCTGCTCTCTGGGTTATTAGCTCCACCAGTATGCAGCATTCATATGCCCCTTCAGAAATAATGCTCCCCTCCTCAAGAACCCATAACTGCAAATATGTGACTCCTTACACATAATGCGATTAATCAGAAAAGCTCTCTTGACTGTGTCTAATCTCAGCACAATGCCAGATGTTGGCGAACAGGACACATGCGACTGGGTCATTATAATCCCTGACCTCTTAAAGTGTTCTTGAAGGGATTTAGTGTTCTGACCTTTTTTGCATTAATGTTGCATTGGGCTGAACATGACAGCATGGCACACAGTGATGATGGGTGATTCGTTTCTCTTTAGCTCACACTGCACCCTGCTGGATGTGTGAGGGACTGCAGCGTATCTGCTCTGAGGGTTTGAAGGTTTATCTGTGCTGTTTTTCTAAACCAGCACTCTGTGATTGTCTAGTGAGTAATATTATCATAGTGCGCATGAGAGTAGTGCCTGTCAGAGCTGTGGTGTGATGAAGCAGCATCTCTTCCCTGTTCATCAGCCATAACAAGCAACATGCATTTTATTGATCATTTGGTTTATATTCCTGTCATGTTGTGCCGCTCCACTAACTGTTAAAAAAACTGAGAAAAAAAATCTTGCTCCACATATATGTATACTATTGAAAAGTTTGAGCTCATTTTTTTAAAGAAATTAATACTTTTATTCAGCAGCGATGCATTAAGTTGATCAAAAGTAACATCTGTAATGTTACAAAAATGTCTATTTCAAATAAATGCTGTTCTTTTGAACTTTCTTTTAATCTGTGAATCCTGAAAATAAAATGTATCACCGTTTCCACAAAAATATTGTGCAGCACAGCTGTTTTCAGCATTGCTAATAATCAGAAGTGTTTCTTGAGCAGCAAATCAGCATATTAGAATGATTTCTGAAGATCATGTGACACTGAAGACTGGTGTTCAGCGTCTCGATCAAAGACTTCATGGATCCTGAAGCTGAACCTACAGCCTTTCAATTACCGGCCCAGATGTTTAATCACTGAACACACCCCTACAAAACCTTAATGCAGTGGCCCCAAAAAACTCTAGAACAGTATTTGAAATGTATGGATTTCATTGCATTAGTGACAGGAGATTATCACCAAGTGTCATGTGGAAACAAATGACTTCATGAAGTGTCAGTGAGTTTGAATCAGCTGGTGGTTTGCTCGTTTTTAGTGGCTGCATGAAGTCAGTTCTCCTGAAGGTGTTGTAAAAGAGGAACCAACATCACATGAACCACCAACATCACCTACTAACCACAAACAAACACAAAGTCTTCATGTTCAACACGACATCTGTTGTTTTAACATTTCAGAACTAGTGGGTTTTTCTTTCTTTGCAGTTATTGACACTTGCCTGTTTTTTTTGCATTGATATTCTTTTTAAGGTGTTTGAAGTGCTGCTGTATGTAAATGCTCTGATGTAATCTCATGCTCAAACTTCACGATTGCAGTCCCCACCAATTTGATTTAAAAAGTAATCAGATTTGAATAGATTTGAACAGAAGCACATTGGATGATTTTGTTGGATTTACATTAAAGTGTCTTGCGCTGGAGCGCATGGACTCATGGGTAGTGCGTAATGCATCAGCGCCTGTAAATGCCTGGTAATCTTCATGCCGAAGCTTCAACCCCTCTTATCTTCCCCTACGGCTCTTTCTTTAATTTGCTTTCAATTAAGATCAGCTGGCGACAGTAACTCCAGAGACGCATATATGCAGTGAGAGCAACGTGACTGTAATTGAACACAGCGCTCTATCATTTGCCGGCGGCTTGCTCCACTCTTCTGGAATGTGCTGTTGGATGAGCGTGGCGTGGCTTTCATACCAAAACCACCAATAATCATTTACATTTACTTGTAGAAAAGTGTCTGTTTCTTGATGGGAAGTGTATGTGTGCAACATGAGTTTATTTCTTCTAGATTTATGGAATCCTTTTGTTTTTATAATAGTGTATTTAAAGATCATGTTCATGTCCAGGTCATGTGATATATATATATATATATATATAATATTTTTTAAAACATTTCACAAAATATTACTTAAAAAATAATGTCTAGTGCGAAATATTTTCTCATTTTTCTACATTTACAATAAAAGATAGAAATCTTATAATGAAACCTCTGGAAAATTATGCCTATGCCTTTGCATATGCGCTATTGTCATAAAAATGGTCACAATATAACAAAAAAATCTTAATGATCCTAAATAGACTTCATTTGCACAATGCAAAACATAATTTCTTACAATTTGTTGGCATAATTACATTTTTAAGCTTAAATTTGTGTGTGTGTGCGTGTGTGTGCGTGTTTGTGTGTGTGTGTGTGTGTGTGTGTCTGTGCATGTGTCTGTGCGCGTGTGTGTGTGTGTGTGAGTGTGTGTGTGTGTGTGTGTGCGTGTGTGTGTGTGTCTGTGTGTGCGTGTGTGTGTGTGTGTGTGTGTGTGACAGTTTGTGTGTGTGTGTGTGTGCGCGTGTGTGTGTGTCTGTGTGTGCGTGTGTGTGTGTGTGTGTGTGTGTGAAATAAGGCACATGAATTCTCTTTAACAGGTTTAAAATTGGATGTGATTTACAATACTTTAACTTTAATTAACATTAATGTAAGTTTGTCATTTGAAAGATATAGTTATGTAAGGTTCTTCCTTTCAGAAATATTTAATATTTATTTCAAAATAAACATTATTTTCAGAAGATTTTATTGATGATTTATTAAAATCCATTGCATTTTTTTCTCTGATGATCAAAAATCCAAGTAATGTAAAATTTTTTCATAGACGATGTATGACAAATCAAGCTGAAATTTTCGTTAATACTCTTTTTACATAAGATCAGGAAAAGCCATGAAATCTTACACTAATAAATGTTAAGTATTTTTTGAGCTATTAAAAGGGCTACAGAGCATGATGGTTAAGATACAACAGAAGATGGTTTTTATAATGGTTACTGCCTGCTGTCTTTACTGCCACACACCAGGTGGCGCTAGAGATTAAGGAACATTTTTCCATACTGATACTGTAGCTTAAAAACATTTGTTTCTTTACAGATTCGAGGATTCCTGTCAAGATTTGACAACGTTCTTCCTGCCAGTTTGGCGTTTGACAAATGCACCGCATGCTCACCGATAGTAAGTGACAAGTTTACATGCTTTTGATTTGGGATTGAGATGAATGCAACTTTATTAGAAATGTTACGCAATGCCTGAGTTGTGTGCATTGTGGTTAAAGATAAAATAAAACAAAAAAAACAATTGTAATAATGAAATAGTTTAGAGTTAAACTAAGATAATGAATATGCTTGTGTAAGGAGTCGTGTAATGGTATCTTCAGCATGTTGCCGGTTCTTCTGCAGATAATGAAGTATCTGTAGATGATGTGTGTGTGTGTGTGTGTGTGTGTGTGTGTGTTAGAGAGGCCATGTGTTGTGAATTAGGCTCCTTGTTGATGTCACAGCTGTATGTGAGTAATTAGGGCTGAATTGAAATGTTTTTTCCCAGCGGTCGCGCTGTTGTCGACGGGTTCACGTCTCATAAATCTGCTCAATCTCTTCTGCATGTGTGTATGTGCTCTCCCAGTGGTTTCTCTCTCATTTAGCAGCTCTGTAGCCACTCCTTCTTCACAAACACACACTCGTACCTGAACACAGTGAGTCTGAAGGCTGACGGTGAGCTGTGGCCGTTCCCTTCCCCCTCTTCTACTCTAGCTTCACTCACTTTCTCTCCCAAGTTCTCTCTCTCTCTCTCGCTTTCTATTTTCTTCGTGCTGTAAAGACATAAAAGACTCATAAAACGTCTCAGATCCTTACACTTTGATGCAAGACTGTCAGGGAACTGTGTGAGGTAAATGTCTCGGGGTTCCTGTCCAAGTCTTTTAAAGGAATAGTTCACCAAAAATCAAACTTTTCATTATTAAAACATTTTTATGAGGTTAGGAAGTGATAACAGACTTGTGTTTAAAGTTGAACTGTTCCTTTATGCTACTGAAAACAAAAAAGTTTTGTTTTTCTAAATGGACCTACATGAACCGTCTTTAGATTCAGTTGATTTTGATGAGATGCTGTTTATATTGTGACTGATTCTCAAAGCAGCTACACCTTTCAGACTGTTAATGATCAGCATCACAGTCACTGGTGAACGTTTCTATTCAGGCGTAATAAAGGTCGTATAAGGCCGCAGGTTCTCTAGAAGTGTATTTCTCTTAGGAAACTCCAACCAGCAGCACATTAAAAACTCTTGCCCATTGTCTACAAGCATGTGTTTTCGAACACATCCCTCCCGGGAGGTCTTTAGTGAACACTGCACACTGCTTGTTTGTTTGTTTGTTTTAAGTGTGAAATGTGAGTCTGTGAGCTCACAGAAAACACATCCACACAGTCCTACATCCGTAGTGTTGTTACAGTTGGGCCAAAATGATTGGACATTATAGAAAAGTGGTCATGAGGAAAGAGATTATATCCTCAGATCGATAGATAGATAGATAGATAGATAGATAGATGGGTCATTCTGCATCAACTCAACCAGAGGTCCCCGGCAATAAAAAAAAAAAAATTAATTTCAATTTTCAAATTTTTTATTTTTTTTCCCCCTGGTTAAAGGAATACTTTAATGAAGATGAAAGGCAAACTATTAAATGTCATGGTTGTATATTTACTGAGTAATCCATTACTTTGTAGAGGGAGGTCATTTCGTGTCAAATCAAACAAATTTCAGAAATTCCCCTGGCTAAATGTTTATTTATTTATGTATTTATTTATTTATTAATCTATGTATTTATTTGTTGTTGTTTTATTTTTTTTTTATATGTCATGGATGTATATTTACAGTAATCCACTATTTTGTAGAGGGGGTCAAAATGACAGTTTTCACAGATTTGGAGAGATTTGGAGCTATTTTTCCACAGAGATGGTAGCTCTATTAATAAATCTGACTTAAGCAATCTTTGTTGAATTATACGCCAATGATGACACTTGGGAAAAAGCGCTTTCCAGTATTTTCTTCCCAAAGTTTGCATGTCTGTAACTCAAGAAGTATTAAATATATCTTAGTGTCCTATTATATTTTAGTTCTTAAACTTTTCTTTTAGTATCTCCATTTTTTGGCCCCTTTATGGTTCAGTTTCAGAGATATTAGGATGTCAATGTGGTTCCAAGAGTAAATTGTTAAATTGTACACATTTTCAGTGGTCAAAAACCAAATGTGGGTCACTTCTCATAGAGACGATCATTTTTATTTTAAAGAGGAATGTTTAAAGAACAAATAATATTGAAACTAGGAATGTATATTATTTCCCTCCATCAAAACAAATGCATTAAACATATCTTTCTGAGTGCCAAAAAAGTGTATTTTAAAAAAAGTGAGCATGCTTGTAACTCAAGAGGTATTAAAGTTATCTTAATATCCTTTTTGTTTGTAATCTTAATTTTTAAGGCCCTTTATGGTTCAATCCCAGAGATATCGGGATCTCAGTGCAGCTCCATGTCCAAATGGTTGAATCCTGCCCATTTTCAATGGTCAGAAACCAAATGTGGTTGTGTGTTTATCTAGTTATGACTGTTGACACTGCAAGCATGCAAATAATAACAGTAACCCAGGGTTTAGGAATGTACAGTGTGACATGTCAGGTTATGAATAACCAGGATTAATCATTAACTCCAGGTAAAGTATGAGCAGTGTGAAAAGTAAAACAAGATTAACCATTTAGAAAACAAGATACATCTGTAGTTTCAATATTGTTTATTCTTCAGACATTCTTCTTTAATTACAATAAGTATCAGCTGTATAAAAACAAAAGTGTCCAACATTTGGTTTGACCACCGGTTTGACCAACATTGACCACTGAATATGGGGAAAAATTAAACAATTTGGACATGGTGTCTTATTGAGATCCCCATATCTCTGGAACTGAACCATACAGGGCCATCAAAATAAAGATACCTAAAGAAAAGTGTGTTAAGAATTAAAATCTAAAAGGGTATTTAGGTATTTGGAATACTTCTTGAGTTACAGACATGCAAACTTTGGAGAGAAATACTCAAAAACTGCTTTTTAACAATTTTGAACTGTCACCACTGTTAGATAATGCAACAAAAATTGCTTAAGTCAGCATATTTTACTAATAGAGCTACCAATCTCTGTGGAAAAATGGCCTAAAATCTCAGGTGAGATGGATGATGGATGGGTGGATGATGGATGATGGATGATGGATGGATGGATGGATGGATGATGGATGGATGGGTGGATGATGGATGA
>NW_015540382.1:264062-264448 GCF_001515605.1 Sinocyclocheilus anshuiensis | reverse complement strand
GGAGGGATGGGTGGATGATGGATGGATGGATGATGGATGGATGGATGGATGGGTGGATGATGGATGATGGATGATGGATGGATTGATGGATGGATGGGTGGATGGATGGATGGATGGATGGGTGGATGATGGATGGATGGATGGATGGATGGATGGATGGATGGATGGATGGATAGATAGATAGTGTGGATCTAGTGAATCACTGCATTACTACATTTCTATGAATCTCAAAATGTTGATCATGTTCTTTAAGGAGCAGGAAGTGTTGAATGTGTTCAGTCATGGTGTTGTGTTTTATAGTAACAGTAGCTGAGCTGATATGTGCTCTTCGTCAGGCAGTAATCAGTCGGCGTGCAGAGCTCCAGTTGTGTGTCAGTGATGTTGGC